>NW_021604719.1:4249311-4266659 GCF_004785775.1 Grammomys surdaster
GAGAGAGAGAGAGAGAGAGAGAGAGAGAGAGAGAGAGAGAGAGAGAGAGGGAGGAGTTGGATTTGTATCTTTACAATATATCCATAAAAATCCTCTGGGAAGACAATTTGTTGAAATGTCCTTGTTTTTAAACCTGTAGTTTGCCCAAATAGTCGGGAGGAACAGTCCTAAATAAATTATGAAACTACTGGGCTCGAAAGATGGCACTTAGCAAGCGAACCTGGTGATCCAAGATGGATCCCCGGAACTCACAATGGAAGGAGAGAGGCCACTTCTGAAAGTTGTCAACAGACTCCCTCATGTGTGCCATGGTCCATGCCTACATCCACACACTCACATATCACATACATAATACATAAGATAAAATTTATAACCTGAAACTGCATAGACATTCTTCCTTTCTTTCTTTTTCACAGGGTCTCTTGTATCGCAGGCTGGACTTGGACTTGCTGTATAACCAAGGGTGACATTGAAAATCGTATCCTTTGGCCTCCACTTCCCAAGTGCTGTGATTACAGGCATGCAACACCATGTCCATGTGGTACTGGAAACCCAGGGCTCTGTATGTCTAGACAAGCACACGAGCAACTGAGCTAACCAAGCTAAATGCCCAGGAACTTAGAGAGTCCTGACATTTGCTAATAAACACCGTACGTGCACTCTGACTCAGAACGCCCTGTACCTGAAGAGAGCAGAGGTGCCATGGGAGGCAAAGGAAATGGTTTTCCAAGACAGTTCTCGCTAATGACAGACAGGATGGAGGTGTAAAAGAGTGTGGATGTGGGAGCAGTTTAGAAGTGTGCTTCAAAGGAAAGGAGAGAGCAACAGTCTGTTCTTGTACTTTCACAAGGTAACCTGTAGGGGTTAAGTCAAGTGATTTTCATGACCCACAATATTAATTCATTGGTTCCTTAAATGATATTTGCCTCAGTTCAAACTCAATGTATTAATTGGCAGTGAGGGTTTGCCAAATACAACATATAAGTGTGTGTGTGTGTGTGTGTGTGCATGTGTGTGTGTGTGTGCTCGCGCACATGTGTGTGAACAGTGTTCTTATCCAGTTGTTAATGGTCAAAATCTAATACTTTTCACTGGGCCCTCATAAGAAACACCAGGCTCGTGGGCGCTTCATCATTGGCTTATTTGACCTCAAGTACTTGGCAGCTTTGAAACTTCCTCTTCGCCCTTTGAACGCCCATGAGGAAAGTACAGTCCTGTGCTGTTCCAGTGTAATAGGCGACTGTAACTGTGAAGAGAAGGAAAGTCACAGAAGCTGCATTGATGGCCAAGGTCAATACACTGGATCCCTCCTCCCAGTGACACCGCAACAGTTTCCTCCACGCCCCATGGCCCCATTCAGTCATAGATCACCTGCTTTCACTCAAAGCTGGACATGGGCTAGCCTAGATCAGTGGTGTGGTATGTTGTTCCTTTAACCACATGAAGATTTTGTTACTGTTTTTACCTCCAGCTCTGGGTCTCAGTTCAGTCTCTTCTCCACAATGAGCACCTTCAAATCAATTTGATCTCCTTTTTGCAGAGCCCTCTGTTAGGCAGAGGCAAGGCTTGAGAAGATCTTGTCTACAGGTAAACCTTGTGTTTGTATTGTAATTACTTTTGGGTTACTGTGATTAAAAAACAAACAAAACAAACCACCATGACAAAGGCAATCTATGGAAGGGTTTATTTTGGTATACTGAAGAAAGAGTTCCATAGGGTTAGGGACAGAGGAGAGGTGTAGTGGCTGGAGCAGGAACTGAGAGCTCACATTGTCCAGCCACAAGCATAAAAGCAGAGAGGGAGAGGGAGGAGGAAAGGGAGAGGGAGAGAGATCAAACTGGAAATGGTACAAATCTTTAAATTCTTTTTTTTAATTTGTTTTATTTATTACATATACAAAATTCTGCCTGCGTATATGCCTGTAGGCTGGAAGAGGGCACCAGATCTCATTACAGACGGTTGTGAACCACCATGTGGTTGCTGGGAATTGAACTCAGGACCTCAGGTAGAACAGCCACTGTTCTTAACCTCTGAGCCATCTCTCCAGCCCCAAATCTTTAAATTCTTTTTTTGGTTTTTCGAGACAGGGTTTCTCTGTGTAGCCCTGGCTGTCCTGGAACTCACTCTGTAGACCAGGCTGGCCTTGAACTCAGAAATCTGCCTGCCTCTGCCTCCCAAGTGCTGGGATTAAAGGCGTGTGCCGCTGCCATCACCACCCGGCAATCTTTAAATTCTTAAAGCCCACTTCCAGTGACATACATCCTCCACATCTCTCAAACCTCTCCAAACAGTGATGCCAACTAGGGACCTAGTATTCAAATGGCCAAGACTATGGGGGACATATTTCATTTTAGCCAAGTTGTGGAACTTGCTACCAGGAGACAACTGTGCTCTTTTAGGTTCTGAAACAATGGCCACTACCAGCAGCAACCAGGCTTGGAGTTCAGACTTGCAACTGTGGTGAGAATGTGCAAGGGCCTACAGCAGCTGTTTCTGAAGACAGTAGCATCAAGCCCCATGCAGTCAGGTCCAACTTCTCCCCAAGGCCTTGGGATTTGCAAAGAGAAGTCAAGGGCTGAGGCAAACAACACTGTCTTGGTCTGAGAAAACCTCAGCAAGAAGTTGTTGGACTGGATGGAAGATAAACCAGATCGGAGAGCAAGGAGCAAGGAGATCCATGACTGGTTTTCCTGCCCACCATCCAACTCCAGGGAAGACAGTCCAAAGTCAGCCCATTCCTAAATGAGACAACATTCCGGGCTGAGCACCATGAATGGCTAAATCAAATAGATTATAGTCCATCTCCCCAAATGCAAATGTGCAGAATTGATTCACAAAGTCGAGCTGAAGTCATCCTACCTGAGCTACTCTTCCCCTGAATGGCTTCAAGGCTGGCATTCCTCTATGCCATTTCTTCGATTTTCTAGTTTATGGCCCAATTTCCCCAATTTGTTAGAGGCATGGGATCTGGCTGAGGCACCATCCTTGCCTCCGACTTCCTCCATGTGCAATGCCAGCACTAATTAACAGCTTCCTCACTGCTGGCAGATCAGGAGACTCCTCTGTCTCCAGTGCAGCTCTATATGCGTCACGTGCAAACAAGGCCCAGTATCTGCCCTTTTGTTTTAAATCTGTTCCCTACAAGCAGCAGTGGTTCTGATAGTGGGGGTGTGGGTAGGCACAAGCACATTTTTCCCTCTTCCCCAGCCCATGTTACAGATTAGATGTGCTAAATAATGATAGTGCTATCGGCATAGATATGCTCTGTGTGTGTGCATGTGCGTGTGCGTGTGCATGTGTGTGTTAGTTTGGGGTTTGTTTTTTGTTTAATTTAACACAAATAGTGTCACCTGGAAAGAGGGAACCTCGATTGAGAAATGCCCCTAGGGAATCTGTGGAATATTTTCTTGTTTAATGACTGGTATGGGAGGGCCCAGCCCTCTGGGGCAGTACCACCCATAGGCTGGTGGTCCTGGGAGATATAAGAAAGGTGCCTGAACAGGAGCCTGGAGAGCATAAGCAGTGTTCCTCCGTGGTCCTGCTTCCCTTTCTGCCTCCAGGTTTCGGAATTGGGTTCCTGTCTTAACGTCTCACAGTGATGGACAGAGATCTTGGATCTAAAATAAACTCAAGTTGACTTTAGTCAGTGCTTTGTCACAGCAACAGAAAGCTAGCTAGGACAGTGGGAACCACCCACAGTCCTCAAAAGTAACTTTTTTTTGGTGTGTGGGGGGTTAGATATTATCTTTAATTTAGAGAAGAACACTGAGATTCAGCAAGGTTTATGGATAGCTGACTTCATGTGACACCCAAAATTCCAATGTGAAAACTTAATCCACAAAGTGACGGTGTTATGAGGTCAGACCTTTGAGCATTGGGGAAAGAGCTCTACCCTCAAGAATAGGACTCACACCCTGACTAAAGATGCTTTCAGAAACCTGTATCTTGTGAGGATGCAGCAAGAAAGTGCCATTTCTGGCCAACTGGTCCTCTCTACAGCAGATCTGTTAGTGCCTTGACCTTGGACTTCTCAGGATTCAGAGCTGTTAGCACTCATTTCTGCACAGTCTGTCCAGTCTTAGGATTCTGCTGCAGTGACCAAAGGGCACGGCTCTGCTTCTCTGTGGCTTTCTTGGCCCTGACTATTGTTTTAATATTAGTTTTAGCAAAGCTCTGCTAACCACAGCATTTTAATGACGATTGAGTTAACACTTAAAACAGTTAGCCTTCTGGCCCAAATCTTGTTTATTTAAAAAAAAAAGATTTCGTGGAGGGGTTGTTTTAAAATAAACCTATTTCTGAGGAAAAAAATAACAAAGAACCAAGCTGGGATTCAAATCTGGGTCGTTTTTTAACATTGTGGCAGTGTTCCAGGGTGTCATGGAGTTGATCCATGGCAGGAAGAGTTTATCTGATGACGAGTTGAAAGAATTTAAAAGTACCAATAAAATCAACCAGAAGGGATAGAGAGATAGTTCAGAGGTTAAGAGCACTGTCTGCTATTTCAGAGGTCCTGAGTTCAACTTCCAGCAACCACATGGTGGCTCACAACCATCTATAATGAGATCTAGTGCCCTCTTCTAGTCTAGGCCTATATGGCAGGCATACATGCAGTCAGAATACTATATCCATAATAAATAAATCTTAAAAAAAAAAAAATCAGCTAGAAGTCGGAATAGATCTTCAATATCACTGCATATATCAGTTTTTAATTACATAGTAATGAAACATTTTTCCTCCTTGAGTGTACCACTCCCATGGACTTAGTAGTCTAGATATTGTCACGTCTATGTGTGTGTCCAGCCTGGAGCAGCCTCGGCACTCTCAGAGGGAGGCACAACTGGAAAACTGAGAACAGCTAAGCAAAAAGCTAGGAAGGTTTGAGCTTATGGTTTGTTTGTTTGTTTGTGGGGGCATGTTGTCAATTTCTTGCTTTGTTTTTACTTATTAAAGTGATTGGGGCAGAATGCACATAAGGAAATATACTGTTCAAACATTAAAATCACTTTTTAAGTGTATGTTTTCACAGCACTGGGTACATGCACAATGTATACACCCAGGGCTTTCCTAGAACTTCCTTATTACTCCAAAGCATACTCTTTATCTATTAAAAAATTGACATCTTATTTCTCCCTCTACAGCCCCTGGTAACCTATATTACTCCATCTCTGTGAATGTGCCTTATATATGTGGAATCATACAATATTTGTCCTTTTAAATATAATGTTCATTCATGTTTTAGCACATGTCAGAATTTTATTATTTTTAACGTCTGTATAATATTCCACTGTGTGAAAGAAGCCTGGTCTTGTGTGACCTCTGACCTTTCTACAGAAGCTCCATGTGGGTGATGCAGAGTACCCAGGGCATTCACTGGCACCTGGCAGAACTTCTCCGAACGGTCGGTGTGCATATTCAAAGCTACATACATGTACATAAATACAGATCCAAGATGAGGCCCACACCTCAGCCTATTTTTATCATTAGTTATTTTGATGAAGATTTCTTGCTAATTTCAATTCCTACAATTACTCAGCACCTAAAATTTATTTCTTCGTAAAAAAAAAAAAAGTGCTGGACTCCAGGTTGCCTGGGACATCATCCCGTGTGGTTTGACAAGCACTGGTTGATATTTCTCAGAATACTTTTTTGTAGTCTTCACTGGAGATGAGAACGATGGTTAGTCAGCCATAAAGAATAAAAGCATCTATTGAAGAAGTGCCATCGAGCATTAATTCCAGTTTGGCAGGCATGCGAAGGGTGGGTGGTTAATGTTTTATCATTACCTGATACTTGAGACATGGCGAGCATTATGATAGTGATAGTAATTAGTAATAATGACAATAAACTCAAAGCTAAGTAGTAAGTTACCATGACAGCGAAGGTTGAGAAAATGCTATGGAAGCAGTCACCTTTCTGAGAACCGAACATGAGGTCTGGCTGTGGGACCCAGGAGCTCACGGCTATAAAGAAGTGAACCCCACAGCTGCGGATTCAGAGAAGTGAGGATTAGGAGACACACAAACGAGGAAAAAGGTATTTGTTCATGAGTTCCTATAAAAATATGTATCTTTTAAAAACCTGAATAGCAGGATGTAGTGGTGTACATCTTTAATCTCAGTGCTGTCAGGGTCAGAGGCAAGGTGGATCTCTGTGAGTTTCATGCCAACCTGGTGTACATAGCATGTTTCAGGGCAGCCAGGACTATATATAGTGAGACGCTGTACAAAACCAAACCCAAGGACCCGAGGAGGCGTAGATAGTAATTCTTTCCTGTGACTGCAGTAAATATCCATGATGATGCAAATATACAAAAATACCCTTCTGTTCATTGTAAGCATGCATTATGTCTTCTGCAATGATTACACTGTGCTTCACCTCATAAAAGTTTAAGGCTCTGCTTATTGCTTTCTGGCTTCGGTTTTTCCCATCCTGAGAGAGAATAAAAGCCTTCAGAGACCCATCAATCCAACCCCTTTATCTCACAGACAAAGGAGAACAGCTGCCCACTGGTACATTCATCCTCAGGGGCAGAGATTGGACTGCAAGTAGGTCTCCTGGTCTCCAACACGCACTTTCTTATTGTTTGACATGGCTCACCCCTAGCCACATGCCCAGTCTATACTCGTTGGAACTGCTTCAGTCTCAAATGGGTTGAAGTTCTATGAGGGAAAGGTACAGGTCTGTGTGAGCCTCCCTGGCACACATACACACACTCTCTCTCTCCCTCTGTCTCTCTCTGTCACACACACACACACACACACACACACACACACACACACACAAAGCCCTAGGTAAGAAATATTCCTTGAGTTAAACACTGTGTGCAAGGGACACTTCTTATGGCTAACAGGAGAGGTTATTGATTTTAAAGGCAAACAGCTGATGAATCAGGTATTTTTCACAAGCTCTGTGGATTAAAGCCCTGGTCACAGAAGACACCTAACAAGAAAGATCAGGGCTTTCCACAGAGTCCCTTGCTGTTACACTCTTTTTTTTTTTTCTCCCTTTTGAGAGCAAAAGGATTGCTAATTTGTGGTAAGAACTAGTTCTAAATTCCAGCAGAAATAAAATTGCACATGGCTGGATTATTTCCAAAAGCCTGAGTGTTCAGACTTGCGTCTTTCCCCGCCCCCCAGACAATGTTTCTCTGTGTAGCCTTGGATATCCTGGAACTCGTTCTATATGCCAGGCTGGCCTATGAACTCAGAGAGATCGTCCTGCCTCTGCCTCCCAAGTGCTGGGCGAGTACCACCACCACCTGGCCCTGATGGCTACTTCTGATCTCTTACTTACTACGTCAGTACTGCACATGTCCCATTCTGGCCACCCATGTTTCTGTGTGACAGTGCCAGGATACTTTGTGGTAACTAAAATTCATGGAAGAAGCAGGAGTGGAGGCAGTCTGATCTGTCCTGGTCAGCCATTTTCCTCAGGTCTCTTGAGAATTTTCAATATCATATTTTGCCACACATGCCTGTTTATGGTTCAACACAAGAAATGAGTTAAGAATATTTATGACCTATGAAAATTTTAGAAAAGTGCCAGAAACACTGACAATCTTGAGTTTATCATTTGAAAGTAGCACAATCCCAGGGCTGCAGAAACGTACCTTTCTTGTACGACACAGATTTCTTGGAAGCAGACTCACATCTGAGCATTTCTTAGAAACTACTCTCTTAAGTGAAGGTGAATCATTTTGTTTACAAAGCAGGAGCCAGCCGGGCATGTGTTCCATTTTAGGCAATGAACTGTCTCTGCGTCACACGTCGTGTCTCTTTCCATATACTTTGTTGCCTCTCATACACAGATTCCTGGAAAATTCTCTCCACTTGTGTGGAAAAGCCTTGGCTTTCTTCCTCTAAGGCATTGATGGTTTGCAGCGCCAAAGGAGTCCGTTCCCTGGGAAGAGGGCTGTTCAGGGGCCGCATAGGTATGACGGAGTTGTACTTGTGTTGCCTGTTCACAGAATTCATCAGGGAAGTGTAGAACTGGAAGTTGCACCAAGTGTCTCTTAAGAAGTTCTCAGTCAGTAACAAGATCGTCCAGGCCGACCCATTTACCGCATCGTCCAGATTCTGCAAATGCAGCCTTCCGCATGGCATCTCAGCGAAAACTATCCCGGGCCTGATCCCAAAGTCGTTCTGCAGTAGATTCTGGACTCTGAGAGCCTCCTCAGTGTCATCTTCTGCATGCAGTATCACAAATTTGAGGAACTCTTCTTCAACTTGCTCCTCGTTCCCCTCCCCCTTTGCCTCAGGTCTGTCCTGCTCTCCTGTTGGTGGCTCTGCTCCACTGCTCTGCTCCACAAAACCTTGTAAGGACACATCCTCAGAGTTCTTGGAGTCGGACTTATGGCAGTCTTGTTCACCATCCACACTGTCTCTTTTATGCCAAGAAAGAGGGCACTTATCTAGTTTAGACTTCCCAACACCCATGACAGACTGGTGGAGCAGACGAGGGAGCTTTATTTGAGTATCAACGGTTTTTTTCAATCTAAAAGGGGAAATTACAAAACCGAATTTTATTTGTTTAATCAAAGCATTTAAAAGAAAAACCTTTTGTTCAAACTGGAAAAAATAAAAAAGACCATAATATAAGGGCCTAAGAAAGAAATGGCAGCCAACCAAGAAACCAAACTCAGACTTTTTTGAGCTTCACAAAGCCTGTCAGAGACAAGAGAAACCTTTTGGTAGTGAACACAAATACAATTAGTGTTCCACACGAGTGAAATTTAAATAACTTCAGAAGATGTTGGCAATGTTAATAAGTTCAAGGGGGATTCTTTTATCAAAAGACAGGAAACAGGATAGATAAATATTGCTTTCATATTTTCAGATATAAGCTACAGGCTTATGTTTAAAGATTCAAAATAAACTAGATTCAAAAAAACTGGATTAAAAAATAAACTAGGCTTTTGAATCTATGCTTCCACACATTCTTGGGGCTGTCTTTCCTTTTCCTAATTAACTTTCTCTGATTATACCACGTATATGTATATACAATCACATCCACAATGACCTAAATAATACAGTTACAGATACATACATAATTCAGATTTAGGAGTGGTGACACCATTAGGAAAGTCTAGTGTATATGCAGGATAAAAGCCCTTACTACTGCCCCTGGTTAGTGAAGGAATTGATGGCCACTGCTTGTCATTCATGGTCTTTGTACTTTAAGGCTGGGCTTCAAGGTGCTAGTCAACCAAGAAGTATTCTGAAGTGCTACTCTAACATGTAGCCCATAGGTGCCTTGTTAGCGCAGTAGGTAGCACATCAGTCTCATAAAATATAGCCCACATTCATTGAAAATAATAAAACCAAATGGATCTGCCCATTCTTCACTGTCTAGGGCTCGCTGCTGACTTCTGTGACTGGCAGGGGTCTCATGAGATCACTGTTTATCATGTGTGTCTGTAAGTGTTTAGTATTGAGAACTGTGGAGAAATGGGGCTGAAAAGGTGAGTAAAAATGGCTGGTGGCCATTGTTTTAAAGTGAGTCTGCTGAGGAACAAAGAACAGAATGAAGAGAGACCGATGGGGACAGGAATATCTGTGCAGATATCGGGAGGGAAAGTGTTCTGGGTGGAGAGCCACAAACATACAGGTCCTGAGGCTGTTGGTTGGATGCCTGGCATCTGGAGAGCCAAGGGAGCTGGAGTATGGGCGGAGCATGAACTGAACTGTGAGCTGAGCAGGAGGTAGAAAGGGAAGGCAGAGAGGAAGCCAGATCTGTCCGGTTTCACAGGATCAGCGCTTGCTCTAGAATTGAAGAAGAGAGTTAAGAGCAGATTCAAGGACGGCAGTTAGTCTGTCTTAGAAACCCAACAGAAAATACTGCTGTCTTGAGAGAGAACTGCAGCAGAGCAAATGGCTGGACTTAGGATGTGTTTTGAAAACAGAGCCAAAAGGAACTCCTGCTGAGTAGGCTCAGGCAACTCTGTGGTTGGCAAGGAGGTCAACCCCTGACAGGCATGGTTTGCATTTACCTTCATAATCCTATATTTAAAACCTAAAGGCCATGTGAGATCATTAAAGGAAAAAGTATAGACTGGAAAAGGAAGTGCCCCTAGGGCACCTGATCATTATGGAGGTCAGGAACAGAAAGAGCCAGCAAAGGAGCCGGAGTGGGAGCCGGAGTGGTGGGGACTTGTGCTGCCCCAGATGCCAAGGGAAGAAATAATTCAAGAGGCTGTTTAACTGTCTTGACTGCTTAGGATTGGCCAAGAGGGACGAGCACTGAGAAATATGGAGAACATAGAGAAGTAGCATTGAGACGAGTAGACTTGGCGCAGTGGAGGTACACGGAACTCTACCATTTGGTAGAGTTCAAAAATAAGACAGAAAAAGGCAATATACAAAAACAAAAAAACAAAACAAAAAAAAACTTGTGTGTGTGTGTGTGTGTGTGTGTGTGTGTGTGTGTGTGTGTTGTGTCTTGGGGATAGTGGTGGATATCTCAGAAGGTCTCTTCTTCACTATTCCCAGGAAGATAAGAATGGAGACCTTTCTGCAAACTGCCTCAGATCTCATTTTGAAATGTAACAGGAGGTGCCGCTGGGGAGAAATACCAAGTCTGCATGTTATTATTCCTCCCCTGCCCCAAACCTGATGAGCCTCAGGCTCACTCTTCTGCCCAGAAGTCTGTGTTTGGAAGAAAAGCAAGCCAGAGCAGTAGATCTCTCTGCAGAAATTTCCCTGGAGGTCCCTCTGGGATGTTCAGGCTGCAAACCATCAAGTCCCACCCATGACTAAAGATGGAAACATTAATATGACCATCCCCTTCTTGCTAAGCTTAGTGTCTCCATTCAGCTCTTTGTGAAGGTTAATTTCATGTGTTGCATCCATAGGTCTTTGTAGCCCAATGTTTGGCTAAATACCAATCTCTGAAGGTGATTAATTTATCAGTAAACTCTGAGTGAATGGAATTAGCCTTCATAATGTAGATGGGCCACATCCCATCAGCTGGATGTCCAGAGGAAGGATTCTGTCAGCAGAAGGCAACACAGCCTTTAGACCAAGAATGTATCAACTCTTTGTTGTTGTTACTATTGCCTATTGTTATTCTGAACTGGAGACTGAACCTAGCACCTAACACTTGCCAGCGGGGCAGTTTCCCACTGAGATACATCCCTAGCCCCAGGAATGCGTTCTGAATTTTCAGCCTGATTTGCCCTACTTAGCCCTCTAAGTCCTGCAAACCAATTCTTTAAAATGTATCTTCTCCCGAGCCTCCATTTGTGTCATATTGGTCCTGATGTTCTAGAACACAATCTCCCATGGAAGGCTGGAGAAGTAGCTTAGCTGATAGAACACTCACCTAAGAGTTTTCCAACACTAGGTTAAAAGTTAATGTTCTTCTTTCAAAAACATTTTGACTATCTATCTGGGAAGACATGTCCTCCAATGTTAGGAGTAAAATAATAATCAATAATAATCTGATAAAAGGCATATACACATAAAACTTTCAGTCTGTCTTCGTGTTTATCACAGGAAAAGGTTAAATATTTAAATGAGTACTTTTGAAATTCAATACACTTGAAGTCCTAGTATGTCTGTGATCAGCCAGAGAACCTTTTTTTTCCTTTCATATCTGAACTGCACCATCTTGTGGTAGAAATACATAAAATCTACAGTTTGTGTCCAACTAAGGATTTGCTATCAATAAACGCTTTATTGTTATTTACAGGTTTTGCTGGAAAGTTATTCTGCATCTAGACTAGCTGGGTTTAAAGGACATGAAACCAGGATGGACAGACAGACAGTTAGGAATCACTGCATTCTGCTTTATGCAGAGTGCCAGGTGATAAGAGCTTACTCAGGAGGGCCGCCTGCAACAGGATGCAGCTCTCGGCTGCAAGCACCAGGAAAGCATGACTCTCAGAAATGCTCAGGAATAAAAGACTCTACTATGTCAAGATCATTCTGAGCTAGACATTTATAGGGTACAAATCTGCACATGTGGGTACAGGTGAACAGTGGTAAGAGAGAAGGGTTGGGGAAACTAAGAGTAGAAGAGACTTAAAAGTAATATTCTCTGAGAGTTTGTGGCACATATTGACCCCAGCACTCTACAGGAGGTAGAGGCAGGCAAATCTCTGAGTTTGGTGCTAGCCTGGTCTACTGAGTGAGTTTCAGGATAGCCAAGGCTACATAAAGAAACCCTATCTTGAGAAACAAACACCAACCAACTAACAAAACAAAAAACAAAAACAACCCTATTATGTTAAGAGCCCCAGAGAGATGGCTCAGTAATTATTCATTCATAATGACAATTATAATTATATTTAACTCATATTGGGCTTGCTGAGGAGTTGGATTCACTTCCCAGCATCCATGTTGGATGTTCACAATTGCCTATCAGCTTCAGCTCCAAAGGATCCAATGCCTTTTCTGTCATCTATGGCTCCTGTACTCAAGTGCAAATATCCACACACAAAAACTGCAGTCCAAGATGGACAGGCTACATCTCAAAGTGTCAGCAGAACATCCCCATGGTACTATTTTTGGAGACATGAAAGGTGAAAAATTGAGGGCTCATGGATTCTTGTTCCATGATTTCAGAGAGCAACCGAGGATAGACAATATGGGGCAGGAATAGAGTCCCCGCAAGGGGGCCTTGAGAGACCATTGTATGAAACTGAAGACAAAATCTAAGTTTCAGTGGAGACCCCGGGATATTGATTTTGGCAGAACTGTGGGACGCCTGCCATGGAAATCTACGGGCATGGAGTGTAGAGGGCCCATGAGCCAGGCTGTGCTGCCAGTGGCAGGGCTGAAGGAGTCAGGCTACCCAAGCCTTTTAGAGCCTGGGCAATTTAATCGTGCCAGCAGAAGCACCACCACCCCATACCAGATGTCGAGCTGCAGGATTTGGTGTTTGTCCTCCTGGATTTTTGTTTGGCTTTCGTCTGACTATGTCTTGCTATGCTTATACTCTTCTCTTTTAAAATAAGAATGCTAAACTTTGGGAGTGGGGCTAGAGAGAGAGCTCAGAGTTACCACAGCATATTGTTTTTGCTAGAGGGCCTAGGTTCAGTTCCCAGCACTGAAGATAGGTGGTTTGCCATCTCCTGTAATTCCAGCTCCAGGGGCTCTGACGTGTTTGTCTTCCAAGAACAAACATACCCATAATATAACATAATATAATATACATAATTAAAATTAAATCTTAAAACATGTTTACTTTGTCCTATTGTATGTTAGAAATACATAATTCATTTTTAAAATTTTTATTACTCACAATTAGGAGAATTTTAATTTTTATTTATTTTTATTTATTTATTTATTTATTTATTTATTTATTTTGGGTTTTTCGAGACAGGGTTTCTCTGTGTAGTCCTGGCTGTCCTGGAACTCACTCTGTAGACTGACCTCGAACTCAGAAATCCACCTGCATCTGCCTCCCAAGTGCTGGGATTAAAAGGCGTGTGCCACCACCGCCTGGCGAATTTTGATTTTTAAAGTGAAGGAACTGTCAATGACTTTGAGACATGCTGTTGGACTGAATTCATTTTCTAGTAACAGTTATGAACCTATGGAGACAAAGAGTGAAAGGTTATGGCTTTAAAATGGTGTGTATGGTGTGAAGTTGACAAGGGTGATGGTGAGTGCTAATTGGCAACTTTCCTAGGACGGAGAATCACCTAGGAGCCAAGCATTCTAGCATATCCATCAGGAATCACCTAGTTTAGTCTCTGGCTATTCCTATGAGGGATTATTTTGATTGGTTAATTGTGGTGGGAAGGCCTACCTATAATGGCTCACACCATTCCCTGAATTGGGATCCTGGATGGTATAAAAAGGAGACAATGAACTGAGAATTCATCCATGATTGTAATGTAACCAGCTAGTTCAACTTCCTACTGCTTTGACTTTCCAGTACTGGGGAAGAAGAGATCCAAGGTCTTCTGGGGATTGCTATCCAGTCATGCTGAACTGGCTATCCTCAAGTCCCTGAGAGAAAGACCCTGCCTCAAAAATCAAGGTGGGTGGCCATTCTAAAAGACAATACTATAGGCTGACTCCTGGCTTTCATGATGCATGTGCATATGTGTGCATGTACAAACATACCCATGTGTTCCCACATGTACACATACACATGTATACCCAGAAACAGTAGCAATGCTTTGATATTAAGAAACATCATAAATATTCCTGCAGCCTGGGAGGATTGAATAGCAATTATGAGAATGAAAGAAACATGGCAGAAGGCATACACATCATAGCTCCAGGAGATTACTGGGCCTTGCTATGTGGCCTAGCCTGGTCTCCTAAATTCTGGAATTATAGGCATCTGCTACCGCTCCTACCTCAGGTGATCTTTTCAAAGGTCAATGAGTTCATCTCTACCAGAGATGACTGTTAAAAAGTGAACTTAGTGTTTCCAAAAGACACCCGATCCTCCTGGCCTGCGACATACACAGCTCTGAACACTGCTCTGTTTGAGTTACAAGGAGGCAAGACCACAAGAACAAACACCAGTGAAAGAGACCATAGATAGCATTTTCCACAATGGCTGACCTCTACTGTTCTTACCGGTCAATATCTCTGACCTATAATACACCATCAGTAAGTGTGAAATAGATGGACAGATGGATTAATGGATACATTTATCAAGTTTTCCTCTTTAATCTGCTCTGCCTCAAATACTCTGCTTCTTTGTTGGTGATAGTGATACACGATCAATTTACCAAGATGAAAAACCTGGAAATCACCCTCACATTCCCCCTGATCCTCTGCGTAGCTTCTCCCCATTAATCGTCAATTCTTGCAAATATGTTTCTTAAACTCTTTCAAAATTGTCCTATTCTTTCCATGGTCTTGTCTCTATGTGAGGTAAAGACTAGCATTCCTCCTTAGATGATTACAAATCCCATGATCCAACTGGTCTCATTGATCTCACATCTCTTCACTTTTAGGATATTTTAGACCAATTTTTCTACAATGGAAAACTGCTATTTTTCAGTTGCTTAAAGATCCCCAGATAATAACCTATACCTTAGAAGAAAAATACCCTCCTTTTTATTTGACTAATATGCCAGCGCTTCATGACTTCATCTCTTTTTTTTCTCCTTACCATCTCTCCTATTACATTAGCATTCAAAGATACAACATCCACCTACTGTCAGTTTCTCATACCGTCTGTTCTGGTTTCATTTCTGTTGCTGTGATAAAGTATCCTGACAAAAGGTGATTTAAAAAGAAGAAGGGTTATTTGGCTTATAGTTCCAAGTTACAACCTGTCTGTGGTAGTTTGAATGAGAATGGCCCCCACAAGCTCATATATTTGACTTTTTTTGTTTGTTTGCTTGTTTGTTTGTTTTTTGGTTTTTCGAGACAGGGTTTCTCTGTATAACCCTGGCTGTCCTGGAACTCACTCTGTAGACCAGGCTAGCCTCAAACAGAAATCTACCTGCCTCTGCCTCCCAAGTGCTGGGATTAAAGGCATGCACCACCACTGCCCCCATATATTTGACTGTTGTTGGAACTGTTTGGTAAGGATTAGGAGACATAGCCTTGCTGGAGGAGGCGTGTCCCTAGGGTGGGCTTGGAGGTTTCAAAAGCTGAGACCAGGACCAATCTTAATTTTCTTTGCCTGGGATCAGGATGTAAGCTCTCCACTACTGCTCCAACACTATGCCTGCCTGCCTGCCTGCCTGCCTCCCTGTCTGCCTGCTGCTACACTTCCTGCTATGATGGTTGTAGACTAACCTTCTGGACTGTAAGTAAGCCCACAAGTAAATGCTTTCTTTTATAAATCGCCCTGGCCATGGTGTCTTTTCACAGAAATACAACAGTACTTAAGACATCATCATTAGGGGAAATCAAGGCAGGAAGCCAAGCAGCTAGTCATATCAGATCCACAGTCAAGAGCAGAGAGACAATAATACACCCTTGCTTGCTTCCTTGCTTGCTTGCTTCCTTGCTTCCTTGCTTAGGTGCCAGCTAATACTCTCTATCTTTATAGAACCCAGGGCCAAAAGCCTAGAGATGGTGTCCCTCAGGATCTCCCTATATCAACTAACGATCCAGACAGTTCCCTGTAACATGCTGGCATGCCAGTGGGTCAGCCCAATTTACACAATTTCTTAAGGAGGCAGTTAAATCTAACCAATGTGAATAATGTGAGTACATTTCCTTATTATAAGAGATCTTTTACATTAGTCATGCAATATTCTATTGGAGATTATGATGATTAATCTTCACTACCAACAGGGTTTGGATTCACTTAGGAAACACACCTCTGGGTGTATCAAGGGTGTTTTAAGAGAAGTGTAACCGAGGAGGGAAGAACCATTTTGAATGGGTTAGTAGTCCCTGGGCTTAGGACTCTGAATGAAAAGAAAGGAAGAAGAAAGAAAGAAAGAAAGAAAGAAAGAAAGAAAGAAAGAAAGAAAGAAAGAAAGAAAGGAAGAAAGGAAGAAAGAAAGAAAGAAGAAAGTAAGCTGAGTACGGCCTCCATCTCTCCTGGCTTCCTGACTGTAAGTGAAGTGTAACCAACTACCTCAGGATCTTGACAGTGTGCCTTCTTGGTCATGATGGACTGAAGTCCTCCGAACTGTGAACCAAAATAAACACTTTCCCCTTAAGTTGTTTTTTGTCAGGCATGTGTTAAGTAACTAATATAGGAACAAACAACTGAAACTCCACAGATCGGTCATAGTGGGGCACAGCTATAACCCTAGCTACTTGGGAGGAAGACCACAGTTCAAGGCTGCCTGCTCTGCAGAGTAACTTCATGGCCAACTTTGGCAAATAATCAAGACCATATCTCAAAAATTAAGAAAGGGCTGGGGAACAATTCAGTGACAGAGTGCTTGTCTAGCACATGCAAAACTTGGGCCCCAGTCCCTAGTACTGAAGAAAGAAAAAGACCCCAGCTCTGGAAATGGCAATGGAAAATGCTATATATTCTTATGACAGAAATCCTATTAAACCATTCTCAACGTTTATGGATAAATTTAGTTATAGAACAAAAGCTTCTTGTAATAACTAGTTGATTATATATATATGTGATGACCCCAGTTTTGTAATACAAGATTCTATTTATTTAAGAACAAAGCACTGGTGCAAAACATTACAAATATAAACAGATTATCTGGGGAAGCTAAGGATGTGGACAGACATCTGGAGAGATGGCTCAGCACTTAAGTGCACTGACTCTTCTTCCTGATGTCCTGAGTTCAATTCCCAGCAACCATATGGTGGCTCACAACCTGTAATGAGATCTCTGAATCTCTGTAATGAGGTCCAACGCCTTCTTGTGTGTCTGAAGACAGCTACAGTGTATTCATATACATAAAATACATAAAATCTTAAAAAAGGACATGTAACTAATATATA
>NW_021604719.1:4266759-4307232 GCF_004785775.1 Grammomys surdaster
AACTCCTCACATACATATAACACATAAGTATGTGTATTTTATGAGGATTTTGCTATATGAAGAAAAGCGGGCTTAATATACGAAAATATTTTCTAAGTTTAGTCTTTTAAGATGCAGGTCATATTAATTCATTGCCCAGATAGCCACCTTCAAATTTAACTATATTTTATCTTCCTCATACATGTAAACAAATTTTTCAGTGGCATGGGTTTCCTAATGGCACAACAAATCCTGCTCCCAGAGCTTCTTCAGACCCCCTACAACTATAAACACTACTCTGTCACCCAAACATAAGCATTGTCACAGCCTAGAGAAAAAGCCCTAGAGAAAGCAAATGCTCAATGACTTGAAACACTGCCTCTGCCTGAGTTCACAAAAAGAAATGGAAAGTGGATTTGCATCTGGGCATCTACTTTTTTATCTCAGGAATCTCTTAGACTCCCTTCCACTTCCTGGCAAATCATGGCCTATTCATCTTGGTAAATATGATGGTAAATATTTGGTAAATTCAAAGTTATGGAGTTATGTGGTACCATTTCTAACTCTTTTCTTTCATTTTCTATAGTTAGAAGACAAAATGAGAACTTATATTTAAAAACAAAAACAAAAAACTAATCTCCAAACAAGGAAGATGCTTTATTTTAAAAAATAGAGTTTTAAGCCAAGGTAAAAATGGCTATACAATTTTAACATTAGCAGCAGCAACAGATGTTTAAAGGTATCGAAATTTTATCCAGGCAGTGGTGGTACATGCCTTTAATCCCAGGACTCAGGAGGCAGAGGCAGGTCGATCTATGAGTTGGAGGCCAGACAGGTCTACAAACAGCCAGGGCTACAAAGAGAGACCCCACAGGTCTCAACACCCTCATTCCCCCTCCCCCCAAACAAAGATGTCACTGTTTCATGGAACATAGCAGTCTGTGTTTATTTATGGCTGTTTTCTTTCTGTTTCAGTTACATGGGTTAACCACAATCTGAAATTATTAAATGGAAAAATCCAGAAATGTATGATTCTTGTTTTTAGTTTCTTGCTGCTCTGAGCAGTGATCCACTTGGGCCCAAGTTATCCTTCCATCTGAGGCATCCACATGGTATATGTTACTTGCCTAAGAGTCACTATGTAGAATATCAATAACTGTCAGAGAATGCACACATTCGGGTAATCCTTAGTTTAGCAATTTTATTATACTATGCTGTTACTGTGGTTCTATTCTATCAGTTGTCAATTTCTTACTATGCTTAATTGATAAATATGGAGAAATCCTTATTTTCCTATGGTTTAAGAGTCTCCACCTTTTCAAGAACACACTGGAATGATCTAGTACATAAGAGGAGGGCTGCTGTACTAGAGTAGCTTCAGTACCTCATAAGGCAGTGGCAAAAGGGTTCTTGTTATAACAGGACAGTACTCCCTCCAACTGCACGTAAGAAGGAAAATTGGGGAGTGGTGGAGTGGAGTATTTGGAAGTAAACTGTCACTGTAGCAGAGAGAGAAGACAAAGAGAAGAGAGGACAGGGACCAGGTCCCAGGGCATTAAAGCCACTGTAAATGTTTTTTATTTTATTTTTATCATTCTAATGAGAGGTTACCAGATAGTTTTGAAGAGAGTAAAAGTTATGACCGGAGAGATGGCTCAGGGGTTAAGACTACTGACTGCTGCTTTTCCAGAGGTCCTGAAACCACATGGTGGCTCATAACCATCTTTAATGGGACCTGATGCCCTTTTCTGGTGTGTCTGAAGACAGCGACCGCATACATAAAATAAATAAGTAAATATTTAAAACAAAACAAAACCCTGCTCTCTGGAAGAGGGCTATAGAGGAGCCAGGGTGGAGACAGAGACTATAGTCTCCTATGGTTTAGCTTGAGAGGAAGAAGGCGGACTGGAGAGCTGACTCAGCAGAAGAGCACTGACTGCTCTTCCAAGTCCTGAGTTCAATTCCCAGCAACCACATGGTGGCTCACAACCATCTGTAATGGGATCTGATGCCCTCTTCTGGTGTGTGTGTAAAGAAAAAAAAGAAGGCAATCAAGTGTTGCTTGTCGTTATAAAAACAATCACTCTAAACCTAGTGGGCATCAGCAGCCTCTGTGTTCCTAGCCTGGTGCAGAGCCGGTTTCCTCTAGCCAACACCCCTCCCACAAACTCGGGCTCTTGCTGCCACTGTAACGCTGAGGTTACCTCTCCCCTCCTTTGCCCAAACTTCCCAGTACAAAGCCTGGCCAAATTCAGCCTCAGCTATGTTCTTTTCCTCTGGAAAACACCAGACAATCTTACTTTAAAATTAACAAATGACATAACCCCTGGGCACCGAATATATCATCCTAAACTCATCACCTATTCTATGTTGGAAATCTTCCCTGTAAGGCCCACCTCCTCCTTTTCTTCCTTGGAAGACCCGCCTCCTCCTTTTTGCCCAAGAATTGGCTTCTTGTTGTTTTTGTTATTCAATTAATTAGGAAAAAATTCCTCTACAATCAGGTACAGTCCTCAGGTTTTGTTTAAGGCTTAAGTATGGGGACTCAGCTTAAAAGAAGTTAAGCCTAGCATGGCAGTGCATATGTTTAACCCCAACACTCAGGAGACAGAGGAAGATAAATCTCTGTGAGTTTGAGGCCAGGCTGGTCTACACAGTGAATTCCAGGACAGTCCCAGTCTCAAGCATAAACAACAATAACAGCAATAGCAGCAGCAGCAGCAACAACTCAACTGAAAGAATAAAGGCAAGAATGATTCCTAGGACTGCAAACATGGCTCAGAGGTGGGTCACACACACAAGGCTCCATCCCCAGTGCCAGCAGAAAATAACAGTTACTGGATTATGACTTTGCATGAGTGGCAGCAGTTTTTACTGAGATATGGACAGTTAGTAAAAGAAAGCAGAGAAGAGAGGAGGACTGAGTGTGTTGTCTGTAATATCAATAGCTCTGTTTGCACGTGGTAAATTAAAACACCCATCATTTGCTAGTTGGACACATCAAAAGACCTCGATGCATGCTTGCAAACCTAAAAAGAACTAAAGCTAGAGATTACAATTCGGAAGCTGTCATCTCAGGGAACAGTGGTTCCAGGTAGAAATCCTCTTGAGAGAATGTATCTCTAGAAAACAAAGATGATGAAGACCCTGGCTATGGGCTTTCTGTTTGTGCACTGTGTAAGGATCATCCTTGTGTTGTTCAATTCCTCTGCCCTCATATCTTGTTTCAATCCAGACAAGGCATTGAAAGCTTATGTCTACAATCTCCTGTCTCAAGTTTGTGTAAAGTTTTTACCATTTATTCTCTGCCTTGTCAATAAACAGTGATCACCCAGTAGTTGGACAGAAGAGAGAATAGGGTGGAAATTTCCACCAGCCAAAGGAAGGAGGAGAGAGGAGAGAGACAGAGAGATTCAGATGATCCACGAGAAGGAGAGGGTCTGAGAAGTCACCATGAGAAAAAAAAAAAATCTGAAGCCCAAAGATCAACAATAATGTGCAAGTACCATGGCTGACCCAGACTAGCTTAGGTGGTTAATATAAATCAATACTGCCCAGATAGTGGGTTGCAGCTTGAAATAAATCTTGGTTTCTCTGTGTGGTTATTGGAACTGGCAAAGGTAAAGAAATACAGCCACCTGATTAATTCATGGATAATTTTTTTTTTTTTTTTTTTTTGGTTTTTCGAGACAGGGTTTCTCTGTATAGCCCTGGCTGTCCTGGAACTCACTCTGTAGACCAGGCCGGCCTCGAACTCAGAAATCCGCCTGCCTCTGCCTCCCAAGTGCTGGGATTAAAGGCGTGCGCCACCACCGCCTGGCCATGGATAATTCTTACATTGAAAATAACTCCTTTTACACTGGACTCCGTGGCACCTTACCACTCAATGATTGAGAAGCCCAAGTCGGCGGTAGGTGGGAGCACAGGAGAATTCAGTCAGCTGCGAGTCAGACAAAGAAGAAAGACTAAGCACTAAGCAGGACCACATCTAAGTCAAGAGCTACTGACTGGCCAGGAAAGATGAGAACTGAAAACTGTGGACAGACACCAGATTTCATAAGAATGCCCCTGATGACACCCAGAGCAAGTAAGGGGAAAGGGAGGGGGAGAGAAAAAAAAAATAAGAGAAGTAGCATCGGAGGCCCAGAGGCAAGTCTTTCAAAGAGGTTGTTTAATACAAAGGAGCCAAGAAATGGAGACGGTTGTCCTGTGGGTATCGCTTAAAGATGGCATTTAACATTATGAGTTGTTAAATTAATGAATTAAAAAAATCCACCAAATGAGGAGCAAATGAGACAGGATTGAACAATATAAACGTGGTTTGTACACACAGTCCCCAGAGGAACACAGACTTCGCCTCAACCACAACTCATTATTCTATTTGATATTTATATAGTATATATCACACATTCTAATTTATAATTATATAAAAATATAAATATGTTTATATGTAATTGATATATAAATGGCATAAAATGGAGTTAATTTTAGTTATGTCCATCACATTACTTAAGGTGTTAGGTGAGGGTTTTTGTTGTTGTTGGTGTTTGTTTTCTTTCAAGACAGGGTTTCTCTGTGTAGCCTTGGCTGTCCTGGATCTCTGTAGACCAGGCTTGCCTAGAACTCAAAGATCCACCTGCCTTGACCTCCAGAGTGCTGGGATTAAAGGCGTACACCACTATTGCCGGATAAAAATTTTAAGTGAGTTAGGATTATATTTTTAAAATATTTTTTAAAAGTTTACTGCTCTAGAAAATTTGAGTGGTCCTAAGTAATGCAATACTGAAACCAGCTCACAGTTGCCAGCCCAAATGACTTTCATTCAAATTAACCCGGGAAAAGCAGAAAGAACAGATAAAATCCACAAAACTTCCTGTACTGGCTCTTTGAGTCTGGCTGAAGCTGGCAGAGAGCACTTAAAAGACCCTGGCTATCTGTTCATGGTTCTGGGTGTCTTTAAAAAGTTATGTTCCCAGCACTCTGGAAGCTAAGGGAAGAGGATTGCAGTTTGAAGCCAGACTGAGCTATATAGAGGTGGAAGCTAGCATCGACATCGACCCCCCCTTCCCTCCCTCTCCTCCCAACTCTCTCCATATATCAAGTTTGCTAGTCAAAATGAAACATACGACTGGCAAACAGGTGCGCGGGTTTTTCCCTTCAGAACGAGGCACTGCTCGGATGGAGAGGCACGGGGCGTGCCCGGCAGACACCGCGGACAGACTCGGGCTGCATGCTACTCCCCATCTCGCCTGCAACTTGCCTGGGAAGCGGTGCTGCGCGGTCACGAGGCTCTCCGGTCTTCCTCTCGCTCTGAGCTAGCTAGCCCTCGTTGACAAGTGGCTTGCCACAGAAGTCCGAAAGTTAGGATGTGACTGGCGTCGATCTTGTCCCAAGGCCAGTGTGGCTCCGCACGCCACTCCCACTGAGCCTACAGAGTGGAAGTCCAGGACTGGCCATGGAACCCTCAGGTGGACTTTGCCTTTGGAGGTCGTGCTCTGCGTGCTCTTCGGAGCCCCGGGTCTCGGCAGACTGGGCCACCAACTACAGGGTGGGGGTGCACTGTCCCCAGGAGGAAGCAGATGGCCAAGGGCGGAGGAGGGGAAACGCCGTGGGGAACTGCCACCCAGGCAAATACTGGTTGGGCTCCCTGGTTTTTGTTTTCTTCCTTTGAAATTTCTGCCTTTTTTTTCTTTTTCTTTTAAATACGTCTCGAGTTCCAGACTAGGAGAAACGGGGGAAGGAATTCTGCTTCTGTCTGTTCCTTACAGTCCAAAGACCAACAAAAACCAACTAAACTAACCAACAACAAAAATCAAGTAAAAGTGCAAACCTTCCAAGAGCCCCAAACTTGATTTTTACCCCAGGCTCCAACGCAAGTCATACCTCAAAAGTCTAGCTGCATCTTCTCTCCTCTCCTTTTTTTTTTTTCTCCTCTCCTTTTTAATTCTGAAATTTTGGTGATTTTGAGACAGGATCTCACTTTGTAGAAAAATAAATAAATAAATAAATAAATAGGAAAGGGCATGACTGCTCGTTGGGTATGGTGAAGGAGGAGGTTTATTGTAGATAAAAGGGAGAACATAGCCAGAAGCAGAGACATCTAAGAGAGTCCAGAGTGGGCATGACTCAGAGCCCTGAGGGTGGGGGTGGAAGGGAAACCAGGTGTAGCCGTCAAAGAGGGAGAATGTAAAAGAGAGGGCGGGTAACCAAAATGGGTGGGTTATATAGGGAAAAGCCAATAGGGAAAGGCAGCTTAGTCCCTGGGCTGGAGCATTCCGGTTAGTGGGAGGGGTATGCCAGCCATACCCTGTTTAACAAGTAGGTACCGAGGAATGCTGGGAGAACCTAGCGGCCAGGTTCGCTTTGATATGTTAAATAGGCTCCTCAGCCCCCGCATCCCAGGGTTTGAGACTTAGACCAAGGGGCCTCCAAATGTACAGAGACCTCATTGGCTCTAGGTGTGCACAACCACACCCAGATAATCCTCACAATTTTCACTTGCTGCCAAAGAAAGGAACTCGCCCAAATCCAAGATACTACAGACACCAAATTGGGCTCCTCGGAAGTCTGTGCCTGGTCTCAGAGGTCCACCGCAGAGCTCCGAGGTACTCTTCTGCTTGCAGCCAACTGAATAGACCACTCACAGTGGGAGCTTGTAGGTAGCTACTACATAAACTGCTGCAGTGTGGTGGCTAATATCATCTTGAGCCCCCTGGCTGCCTCGGTGGCTCTTCTTGCCTCCTTCCTCTGTCCATTCTGCAAATCAGTGTGTGTGTCCATGCACGCCTGCCTCCCTTTCTCCACTTCTACCATAAGAAAACATAAATTATGTTATGTTTACTTGCATACAATGATTATCACATCAATCTAACTGTACGAACTGAGATTAGTTTGGGTCAGTATTCTGGTTCTCCTGGCCATTTTGGAAATTCAAGGAAACCTCCCGTTTGTGATGAAAAGTGCCAGAAAGAACCTCATCTCTAAACCCCAAGGTGTGACCTGAAACTGTATGGTGGTGACTTGTACAAAGGCGCTGCAAACCTTTGCTTTTGATCCCAATGGAAAGCTAGCCTTATTATAGCTGCATGCTCCCAGCTTTCCCCCAATACAGGAACAAGCATTGCTTGGCTTTTATCAGTCTTTGCTGTCATGATTATTTAGAGTAACAGCTAACCTGTAATTGTGGGGCTGACCATTTATTGGGCTAGGCCATCAAGTAGGATAGATCATCAGTCATTACAAAAGGGAAATGCCATGCTGCCCTTTGTCAGTAAGTGCATAGGCTTCCATGTGTTCCTGCTGAGACCAAGGTGCTGAATGCAGGCATTGCAAGATTTACCACTCTATCAACCATACAATTTCCCTGTGTCAATAAATCCAAATCCACCTGCCACTTCTCCAAAATACTCAAATCAGTGAAAACTACTACTGACAGATTTAACAAACATCTACTTCCCCATTCGATACTTACATCAAGTGTCCCAACAAGCTGCAAGCCATCAATGTCCAGGGTAAACTGACTCAAACTTTCTCACCCTCTCTTTTAAATTGCCTCAAATGTTGCATTGGTCTTTACAACACATGTGTGTGTGTTGCTCGAAGAAAATGATAAATTGTTCAGACACACAGCCTTTTAAAAAGGAGGAAAAAGGGAAACAAAGTCTGAGACCTTCCTAAACCCTCACACTCACCGTGAAGATAATTAATATATGGATTTAAATAAGGGACAAAAATGTAAATAAAGCCAGACCTTTTTTTTTTTTTAAGATTTATTTTATGCATTCACCATTGCTCTCTTCAGACACACCAGAAGAGGGCATCAGTCCCCTTTGCAGATGGTAGTGAGCCACCATGTGGTTGCTGGGAACTGAACTCAGGACACCTTTGGAAGAGCAGTCAGTTCTTATAACCATTGAGCCATCTCTCCAGCCCATAAGGCCAGAACTTAAAGGACATAAAAACCAAATAGGTTCAGAAAGAGCAAAATGCAGTTACTTGAAAAAAGATTCATAAAATTAATCAAGTACCAGTGGACATGCTAAAGGGAGATGAGAAGACACAAACAATATTGGGTATAAGAAGGTATTAATGCAGATCACAGGGCATCTATAAAATGTGGAGGAGATGAACTCCATTCCAGTAAGTTGTTCAAGAGAAACAGGGTCGTCTGTGGGCCTTTAGCACTCCTGCATGTCTCACTGGGGCTGTCAACATGCCAGACCCTGGCTACTATTTTCTTGAGGTAATGTTTATGTGAGAACTCTTGAGATAGGATGTTAACATTTCCCTCCAGGACAAACAAAAACTAGCTTAGTGCTTGCTGTAAGGGTGGCAGCATCCTCTGGCTCTCGTAACACTTATAAGGACTTTGTGGGCAAGAGAACCAGTGAGAACTCAGGCACTGAGTGACGCTGCTTGTTTTTCCATGAGATAAAGCCCTTTGTCTCAGATCCAAGACTTCTGTATCTTTTGCCAGTATCTGTGAAATAGACTAATTTATTACTGAAAGATTAAAAACAAATGCCACAAGTAAATCTGACTTTTAGTGATGGCACAGTCAAGATACCACCACACAGAAAACTGATCAAAATTGTTCAACACTCTAGCATACTAGTGTGGGCTGCCAATAAAAATCAGGGAAGTATTGGAAGCCAAGCTAACCTGATATGGATAGCAATACACAGTGATAACTGTCAGTTAAAGTTATAAACTTAAGAGGACGAAATGAAGACAACCTAAGGCTATGTGACTCTAGATTCTTTTGTCATCAATGTTCCAACTGGCCAAGGACTTAACAGGGAGATTTTGGAAATGAAAGCCACTGAAGATCTCAGTAAACTCCCATATTTCTACATGACGGGAAGGAGGCCTGCACACACAAGACACTAGGGAACTCAGGGTCTTACTACACTCCTGGCCAGACGTTAAGTTTATGTTTATGTAGAAGAGAACTGAGTGTTCAAGTCCTCCCTCCATCACTGGTGGAATGGAAGGCCACTGCATGTGGAAAGATGAAATCTGGATTGAGAGCAAAGAGAGGGTTTAAATAGCCTGAGGTCTGGATGAGTTTCTTAGCCCATACACATATCCACCAGAATAGTTTTACAAGTCTGAAGTGTTTAAACACAGCCTTTGACCTATCGCTGGCTGACCACTAAGCTAGGCTGGCAGAGTAGTGAGCCTTGGGAAGCCTGAAACATTTATAAAACACACACATACACACACACACACACTCACACAGGCACACAGGCACTTGTGTATCAGAGGGTGGGGTGGATGAATCAAATAAAAACAGTGTAAACATTAACAACCAAATCCAGGATCAAATTCAAAGAATAAAATCAGGAGGGTAAACAAGACAAACACGATGTATATGAGGGGCCTAGTATTGTATTTAAGGGAGTGATTCAGGCAAAGAGAGAGAGAGAGAGAGAGAGAGAGAGAGAGAGAATATGACAATGACAAATAACAGCAGGTAGAAGCCTAGGAATCAATACTGAAATCTTTTTTTTTTTTTTCCCGAGACAGGGTTTCTCTGTATAGCCTGGGCTGTCCTGGAACTCACTCTGTAGACCAGGCTGGCCTTGAATTTAGAAATCCACCTGCTTCTGCCTCCCAAGTGCTGGGATTAAAGGCGTGCACCACCACCGCCCAGCCAATACTGAAATCTTAACTACAGCTAGACAGAAGAGAAAATTTTAAAACAGCTTCCAAATGAAATTGACTTTGGAAACAAGGTATGTATATCATAAATGTAATTCTAATTATTAGTTAAAATAAAGTTAAATAAACGTAAAACATAAGTGAAATACACCAACTTGACTGGTTAAAATTCTTTAAAAAGTTTTATTTATGTATATGAGTACACAGTTGCTGTCTTCAGACACACCAGAAGAGGGCATCCAATCCCATTACAGATGGTTGTGAGTCACCATATGGTTGCTGGGAATTGAACTCAGGACCTCTGGAAGAACAGTCAGTGCTCTTAACTGCTGAGCCATTTCTCCAGCCTGACTGGTTAAAATTCAATAAATGTTTCTTTGATATGCCATGCTAAGACTAGCCAGACAACACTGGACTGACTTTGTTAGTACCACAGATAAAGGTCGTGTCATAATAAAGGAGTCAGTCAGTCAACAGCTCTAAATGTGTTCATCGAGAAACAGCTTCAAAATAAATGAAGCAAAACTTGATATACTGCAGAGAGGAATATACAAGCCAGTTACTACAGAAGGCACTCTGAATACTTTCCCTTCAATAATAATGATGATGATGATGATAATAATAATAGTAAAAATTCAGCAGGAATGGTGAACTTGACCACTCTCAGCCAGTTTGATCTGGTTATTTATAAAACATTCTGCTTAACAACCACCACAGGTAATAAATTTACCAAAATGGACTCTTTTCTGGCCACAACATGATCTTTGAGAAAGCAAAATAATTCAATTATTTTACTACCTTGGAGTTAAATTAGGACTTACTAATATCTCTGAAAAACATACAATTAGAAATTAAATTCTATGTCCTTTATATTCACTTATTGTCACAAGGAAGTTTACATTCTTACTAATTCCTCAATAGCTTTACTATTGGCAGTAGAAGTGTAGTAAAAGTCACATGATTTCCCTTTCTGGTACTGGTAATTTATATACACTTTATGTTTCTTCCTAACTTACCTGCCTGAAAATTTGTCAACTTTGATTTTTTTTTCACAAAAACCATCTTTTAATTTTACTGATGGATTTTTACAAGTCTTTGTTTTCTTGTTAATTCACTTCTGCTTTCTATCTAACTTTCTTTCCCTTGGTTTATTTAGTTGGAAACGAAGGTTGCTGAGTCTTTCCTTTTTTCCTAACAGGCATTGAGTGTACACAAGAACAGGCAGTCAAAGTTAAAGTAAGTAAAGGAAATCAGACTAAAATGTTTCTTCAGGTCCAAGGACACACTCAAAGAAGGAAGTCGGCCTATAAATAGAAAGAAAATATCTGTAAAGCATTCATCTGAAAATAGCACCCCCTAATAATTCAAAGGCTAACAGCAAAAGAGGAGCTTGGTATCATTACTCATCAGAAAAATGCAAATTAAACCATGAGATCTTGTTTGCATACTTACTCAGGGAAAATCCCTATCTGTATTTTCTTCCCAAATTTATAAACTCCAAAATGAAGTCACCCAGGAGATCAAATATTGCTTTTGTTTTTAGCAAAACTTAAAAATGTTTGAATTTTGTAGTAACAAGGGCTGGTATGCCATATATCCCTGAACAAGAAAAGAAACCACTCAGTTATTGGCAAAGTCAGAGACTGTGGGCATCCACTGTGGGGGAAACCAAGTCCAACTCCTTAAGGAACTTTGCCCTGTGCACCCTGTTCTGTAGCACCTCTGTGAGCTCGATGCTTCAATATTTCTGTTCCTGGAGGTCAGACCATCTTCATTTTTCAAACTTTAAGCAGGTAATTATGTTGATGATAGACATTCACTCGATTTTCTATCTGTCTCATACTATATGAGAGTCAAATTCTATTCATGCCACAATAAAAACTTTAGAAACAGAAAATGGAAAGACCAGAACTGGGGTGGATAAAAAGATACACAGTAATTATATCTGAGGCACTTTATAAGTAACTGTGTTGAGACTGTTTTTCTAAAGTATCTCTGGCTATTCTGAAACTCACAGTGAAGACCAGGCTGGCGGCAAACTTAAAGATCTACCTGCCCCTGCCTGAGATTAAAGGTGTACAGCGCCATTAAATATTATTGCTTTGGAGGGGATAAAGAGAAATACTGATGGAAATCAGTACTTAATGAAATCACTTATGTAAGGTCACATAATCTTGATTTAACTCAAGGTTTCCAAAGCCAAACCATTGATCCTATACTGACATCAAAACTTTGGAGTCTGCTCTCCAAGGGTCACATCGAAGTCTAACTACTGGGAGAATGTGCTCACTTCCTAGCCTCTCTGTGCTTTGGTTTCTATTGCTATGGAAAGACTATGGTCACAGCAGCTCTTAGAAAGGAAACCATTTCATTGGGGCTGGCTTAGTTTCAGGATTTATTTTACTATCATCATGGTGGGAGCATGGCAGTGCACAGGCAGAAATGGTGCTGGAGAAGTAGCTGAGAGTTCTACATCCAAATCAGTATGCGGCAGAAAGAGAATACCACACTGGGCATGGCTTGAGAATCTGAGACCTAAAAATGACACATTTCTTCCAAGGCCATGCCTACTCCAACAAGGGAACACCTCCTAATAGTACCATTCCTTAAGGGGGTCATTTTTATTCAAATTACACTATGCCTCATCTGAAAAATGAAAATAAATCTCCTAGTTCACGGGGCAATTGTAGAAAACTAGTTGTCAACACATAATACTTTCAGTACATTCCAGCCCAGTTTAAGTATTCAATAAATGCCGGTCTGTACACACTGTTATTTACCTTTTTGTAGCATTCTGCCCAGGAATCAGACCGTCTCTTTTGACTACTTTATGAAGGGCTGGAGGCGAGTCAACACCACTAAGTTTTAGATAACCCAAGTTAATTGACTAAGAATCTTTTGGAGCAACTAATGGTGTAACTGTCTTCCATGAACATTTTCATTAAAAACAGTAAGGGTGGAAAACACGACAGTGGTTTGACTCTTTATATGCAGTTTTGGTGAGTTCCCTCTCATACATCTTTATGAACTGAAAAATAAACACTATTGTTACAAAATAGAACTGAGCTTTTCTTTTTCCTTCCTCCCTTCCTCCCTTCCTTCCTTTTTTCCTTCCTTCCTTCCTTCCTTCCTTCCTTCCTTCCTTCCTTCCTTCCTTCCTTCCTTTTTCTCTTAAAGCCTTCCCACTCTTCTTTTTCTTTTTTTGAGACAGCATTTCTCTGTGTAGCTCTGGCTGTCCTAGAACCTACTTTGTAGACCAAACCCACCTCATAGAGATCTGCCTGCCTCTGCCACCCAGTGCTGGAACTAAAAGGTATACTACCATACCTGGCTAGTTTCCATACACCTTGCAACCTCGAAACATTGTCTCCCTATCATGCCCTGAATTATTTAACACTTAATATGTTAATACTGACCACTCTAAAACAGTAGGATGAGCTATGGTTTTTTAAGGAGTTTAAGAAAGAATTACATCCTAATAGAAACAAGTGAAGTCAGTTTGCTGATTTTTTTTTCCTTTTTATTTTACATGGAACTGATTGGTGCAATCCTGTGGAACCATCTTTAATTCAGAGAAAATTATTTTTCAAAGTAAACAAAAATCCTTTGACTTATTTATATATTACTTTGTCTAATTTTTGAAAACAAGTCACAGTCAGCTTTATCCTATTTAAACATAAATTTTACATTTAGAAATTGAAACAAAAAATGGATAGTTCAGAAATATAAATGAAACCTTTCAATAAATTGCTTTTCAGTCCACTGTATTTTCAAAGGTGATTATTGAGCCCAGAGGAAAAGTTGTAAGCCACAAACTATGTTTTTTTAATAGATAAAAGAATGTTTAGATTAGCAAAGCAATATTGTAAAACATTTCTTTACCCAGTGAAATTTTAGTGTAAACTCATGTATCAAGTTGCTTTCCATTATTCTACTTTAAAAATATATACAATTATGGTATTCAAATATGTATTGAGTCATATGACCAAACAAAAATATTTGGGAAATTCAAACTCCTGCAACAACTTATGTAAGAATTACAGAAAAAAGACAAGTTATGAATTATGTCATAGAAGGAAGAAAAACATCATGTAGCATTTATGTGTGGGTTTTCTTATTTTCTATTTTCTTATATAATCATACCAGTTGAACAGATAGCTGTCAAAATTTAGCCAGCTATTGAGAGATGAAACTAAATTCATGCTATTTCTGACACTGGGTAACTGGTGATTTCAAGTTTGACTCACTAGTCTCATTAAAAATTATTTATAGTAATAGTTTAATATCAGGATGTTTTGAGAGGCACAGATTAAATGCGGGCATTATGTATGCCAAACCTGGCAAAATCTATACCTGTCTCCATTTAATTACAGTGTAAGTATCCAGACTACACTGGCAAGCAGACATGGCATTTTACATACGCCTGTGCTTAGCAATCCCACTAACATTGGTGCTTAAAACATTCACAACTAAGTAGATGGAACATTTAAAAAGCTGTAGGACTTCAACACAAGAACTCAAATGGCTAAGTCTGCAAATCTTAGACTTCTCTTCTTAATCTGTTTGTAAATGTCTAAGTAGTGATCTGGTCTTCAAGAATTCTAAAAGGTTGAAAATCCATGTTTACTCCTACATTGTGACATCTGAAATTAGTAAGCAAGACAACCTGAATTCATTTTGCTCTTGCATGCAGAAGAGTGTGTGCGCACCTGGGCACATTTTAAGATGGCTTAGTTAACTTCTAGTCAGTAATGGTTAAGTGACTAGAATTGCTAGTCAGTCATTATCCTATGGTGTCATATGTTAAAGTCTCCACAACAGGAGACTCATTTAGCTCTCGTTATCTGTGGTGAAGAGATGCACGGCTGAAAAGCAACTGCTGTGTTTTTTAATTTTTAAAAAAGCAGAAAAGCCTTCTTACCTATACAACTTTCCATCATTATGTATTCTATTCTGAATACTTGGAATAAAATCTCATTTTATTCAGCTTAATCCACACAAGGTACACAACAGAAACAATACAAACCAATTCTAAACATCTTTAAATAGGAGACATTCACAGCATTTTAAATGTTTCACTGTAGAGCTGCTAATCAGAGACTGCAGAAACAAGACAAAATGAAGAGAGATAAACATGACCTTCTCAGTGCATCCATCACATCGTGAGGACAAGACATATGGCACTTATGTGACACTAGATCACAACTGCTGACCTAAAGCTGGGAATGAGCTAACCAAGAACTAGTTCACCAGAATGCCCACATAACTCAGGTCCTCTCTTCTTCATAAAAGCCCTGGGAATGCAATGACAGACACAACTCACTAAAAATGTTTCTATTTCATTTACCATACCGTAGTGTCTCATATTATTCTTTGTCCTAACAGTTTCGACAGTCTGATTTTTAAGTCTATTATGCTATGTTCTATGTGGTGGTAAAACTTCTAAACAGATAATGTAGCTAGTTATAAATCATAGAATGGGGGAGAACAAAAAACCTGTACATTTTTCAAACTAGCAAGAAATAAATTATATCATGATATAGCAATGAAAATTGTATCACTATTAACTAAAAGTTCTATGGTAGATTATTTTCCCCAGTAAAATTAAGCAGTGCAGAACAGGGCTTGGCTACAGTTAATCACATTTGGTTTTCTTAAAAACATAACTTTATTCACTATAAACAATTAAAAGGCAGTTTTCTTCCTCTGTAATACACACAGACAATAAATCTAAGATTTTTTTTAAAGTATCAACTACCTATTAAGAAAAGTACTTTTAAATGGTTAAAAGGAATCAGAATACCAAAGTTTAGTGTATGAAGAGTAGATATAAACCAAGAAAAAGTAGATCATTGGTGTTACATATTTCATATGAAGAGCTGCATTAAGGTCCAAAATTTTCCACCTTTACAAATAAAAAAGATGTCCTCCCCCCATGGGGATATGCACTGTACATCTTTTCCAACAAGTATGAGTAGGGTTTTAGAATGTTGCCAATGTTAAGTTCTTCAGTACCTAAAACTGAGGACAGTAATATTACGGTGGCAATGGTGCATCAGAGTGTGTAGCTATGATCCAACTCGAGTTGTGGTGGTTCTTTTATCTGAGAAAAAACTCTTCAGAAGAAACACCTGCCCTATGCTAACCACCAGAAGGATGAGGGCTTCTCCCACTGACCAATAGGCCACTCTTGTATTCAGATCCTCGGCTCGGCTTCGGCCTTGAGCTTCCCGTAGCCTGAAATGTGTCTGATAGTCAATGACGGACTTGAGGGCTTCATGAATGGAAACGCAGGCAGATTCCATCTGAAAAGAAGTATGTTCAGTTAGTTTAACACTGTTTACAGTGTGTAGCTAGCACATTCTCCTGCTGTTTTTATCTCAATTTCTCACTGCTTTACCGATGCTGGAGAGAGCTGGCATTTATTCTTTCACTCATACCAGTTGTCCTGCCAATGAAGCTCTTCTCTTCAGTCCCTGGGACAACTACTGACATAGGTCTATGTTTTCCCCAAACCAGACTGCCACAGTTATGGAACTACTAAAGTGCTAGATGGACACAAAACTAACAAAAGTGAACATTTTATTAGTTAGTATAACTACTAAATTCAAAATTCTTATGAACTAAAAGAATACAAATAGTGGGTACATTCACCAATAATGGGAGCACGGGTCAAAGCCAATATATCACAAAAATAAGTCAAATACAGCAAAAAGCCCAAACCCAGCTAATCAAAGCTTTCTGAAACTTAAAAGGCAAAAATATTTATCAATATCTTTAGCTAATTTTTGAATCTGAAAGTGGTAAGAGAATGCCATTTCTCCTTCAATCTTTTTATGCATGTATGCATGAGTGTTCTGCACCATGTACCTGCCTGGTGCCATGAGTCCAGAAGAGGGTACTGGATCCCCTGGAACTGAAGTTACAGAGAGTTGTGAGCCAGTATACGGTTGCTGGGAACCAAACGTGGGTCTTCTGAAGAGCAACAGTGCTCTTAAGTGCTAAACTATCTCTCTAGCATCAGAATGACCTTAACTGTAGCCAACCCCCATTTTGCACTGCTTAATTTTATGGGAGGAGATAATTTACCATAGAACTTTTAGTTAATAGTGATACAATTTTCACTTATTTCAATAACTTTCTAAAGTTATCTCTTCAATAAATCTCTGTTGTGCCAGTAACTAAACTAATACATATGTTCCCAGTACATTCAAGTTTCAGTATCATTGTTAACTGGCTTGTGAGACACCATGTTATTGACATTTTATTTTTTTGTATGATTGTTATAATCTGATTTAAAATGATTATACTTTTTTTTTTATATAGCAGGGTTTGATATTCTGTTGAAAACCCAATCCCTGGTGATTAAATACATGATTCATTACTATTTTATTTCACAAACCATGTAGAAAAAACTTAGAAGACAAATTTACTTTGTCTCAATTTTAATTAAGTTATACAGACATTAGGAAATAACTTGTTTATTGAAATTTCATGGCCAAGTATGCATGTGTGTAATCTGAGTGCTGGGGAAGTTTTGGCCAGAGGATCCAGGCTCAAGTCCATCAGTCTGGACTATGTGGTGAGTTACAGGCTAGCTTGGACTACAGAGGACCTTCTGATAGGCGTGATAAGCAATTAGTGTGTAAGAACCACTTGGATTATGTCAAGGAACATGAGTTAACAACTGTTATACTAGAGAAAATTACTGAAATTAAGTTAAGTTTATTCCTTATTCTTAACATTTTTGAGATGTAGGTTTACTTTTAAACCCTTAAGGTGAAATTTCCATATACATTCAAAGAACTAAACAGTGAGTCCCATAGCAAAACTTAACGCATGGCTGATCTTGTTTCATCTTTATTTCTATTTTCTTAATGATTTAGAATAAATCTTTTTTTTTTTTAAGATTAAAAAAATTTTTTTTCCTCATGTGTATGAGTTTTTCTGCATGTATGTATACCCACCACAGTGCTCTTTGACCCAAGGCCAGGAGAGGGCATCGGATCCTGGGAACTGGAGTTACAGATGGCTGTGAGCCATTGTCTGGGTACTGGGAACCAAACCTGGGTCCTTTACAGACCAGCAAGTGCTCTTAATTGCCAAGTCATCCCTCCGTCCTTATTTAAAGTCATTCTATGATACTGCAACAACATTCCTTCACAGCTCAAAGTAACACTTAGAATTGCTTAGCCTTTCTACTTTTCTTTACCACTGTTTATCTTAGTGGCTGCTTTGGTATGAATCCTTACTGTCCCGAAAGGTCGTATGTTAAAGCACTGGCCACTAGCCTGATTGGACAAGATAGAATCTTTAGGTGACCATTATTATATCTCCTCTTAGACTAAGAAAATAACAAGTCTCAAATAGTTTACACTGCTTTGAATTATTGTACACTAATAGAAATATAAGGTTATGTCTGCTACTATATACTGTATACATTGTTTCAACTCTTGGTTAAGATATTATACATATGTAAGTCATTTAAAAATTTGATGTCTAGCCAGGCAGTGGTGGTGCATGCCTTTAATCCCAGCACTTGGGAGGCAGAGACAGGCGGATTTCTGAGTTCAAGGCCAGCCTGATCTACATTGAGTTCCAGGACAGCCAGGCTATAACCCTGTCTCAAAAAACCAAAAAAAAAAAAAAAAAAAAAAAGTCAAATCCAAGTCCTTGAAAACTACTAGTGTAAACTGTTAAGGATAATTAAGAAATGCAAGTCAGTAGTCAACTATAAATAATCTTACTTGTAGTCTTGTTAGATACTAGTTTAGTTAATTATAGCAGAAATATGCTTTATTTAGTCTCTTGCATGTTTTCAAAGCTAAGCAGAAAGTGAATAGCTAGACACAGGCAATGTTTTTCTATTTATATGTACTTTAGATACATGATCCTCAAACAGTTCAGAGATCTGCAGAATATGGCATTTAAGGTGTTTTAATAATAAAAGGCTTTTCTGCCAGAAACATAGCAGCTCCTGGCAACACCCCAATCTACTTCAAAGAAGACAATGGGCACTGAAGAACCTCCACCTGGAATCTGCCAAGATGGCACTGGGTAAAAAACTGTCTTTACGTTGACTGCTGACAACATGCTGTCCAAAACATGGACAAGCAGGACAATGAGAAAGTCAATTGCCCAACTTTGCAGAGACAAAGGAGGACAGTTTTTCAAAATCCCTGCTTCGCAGATAAGTCTGTCAGATATTCTGGACCTGTTGGCTGAAGATTAGATATCCCACCAATACAGAAGACCCTTGGATGACTGACCAGGTAGCCAGCAGTCTGTCATTTCTATAGTTTTGGAAGCTGTTTGCTCTGCACTTCCTGTTTACTCAGGTAATACTTATCGTTTTCAGGTCTCTGATGGGGTTGAAAACTAGCTAACTACTGTCTTAACAGTTTTCCTTATTAGAGACTAAAGACATAAAAAGCTTAAGTTGTTTAGGAGCTAAGAAAATGTTTTAAGATCTGAAAAGATGTCTTTATGATTTAGGTACAGAACTTTGGACTCACTAAGATAGGATAGACAGTGCAATACTTTCTCCACAGTTGTCAAATGCAAAAGGACTGGACATTGCAAATATAAGTGTTACCTGATAGTTCTCATAATTGTTCATATTGTATATAATTGACTGATGTTAGAGAAAAAGCCATGTTTTAGACTAAATGGGGGAAATGTAGTGAGATGTATGAGCCATCATTCCCCCGCAGTGAAGATTTTGGTTTCTTTTAAAAAATCCAGTTATATTATGTGAATATGTTTTTGTTTAAATCCAAAGTGTGGGACATGGGGCTGCTTCAGTTTGTCCACAGCCACCATGATTGTCTGGTGCCCTAGGAGGGGTGTGGTTTTTGCCACCTGCAGATGGTTTACATTTGGAATTCTGGAGACTCTAAGGAGGGTAAAAACATGAGAGCCCCAGGAGGGCCTGGAGTGGCTGCTTTTGTTACTGCTATTTGCTGGACTGTTGACTACTAAGACTAGACTTGCCCCAAGGAACTCAGTCACCCCTAATCAGCAGGAAGTAGTCTAAAGAGGTCTATGTCCTCTTTCCCCTCCAACCTTCTTTCTCTATGTCCAGGGTTTACAAGGGATTAGGGTGGAATAAGGGTTGGAAGGGTGGTAGATATAAGAACCCAATAAAATCACCAAAAAAGTACAGCTACAGACCATGCCTGAAGAAGGGGGTTATGTCATGGAGACATGGCCTTAAAGAGTATATCAGGATCCTGGCCCTTCTCCTCTCTTTGCTGGTGTGAAGATGAGCAACCTTCCTTTAACAAGTATTCTTGGCCATGGCTGTTCTACTTCTCCACAGGCTAACTGACCAAGCCTGAAAACTCTGAAACTACTAACCAAATAAACCTTTTCTCTTGCTAAGCTGATCATCTTTAGGTCTGTCACAGCAATGAAAAGCTAGCTGTGACTTTCAACCTGTGACAATGTTTCTTCCTTTCTTTATACATAAGAGGTTCATAACCTCTTTAACACCAGGTTTTATCACAGGAATCTTAAGTTCTCTGCCAAATGCCTAATCTACAAGAATATAGATTTTTTAAAATAGCATCAAAATTCAATGTCCATCTAGGAGTGAATACATAGCATTAGATTATGTGCCCCTCCCTCCTTTAACCAATGCTCTTCTGCCCTTTTTTGTTTACCTGGGTAAGGGCACTGACTCGGTTCTCACTAGGAAACAAAGGTGGGTCTTCTCCAACTTGGAAATCAAAATACACTGTTTTGTGTGTGAAAGTAGAAAACTCATTGCTGAAGCAAAATTTGTATGTCCCATTTTTGGAGGCTGTGAAGGTGAAACTATCATACTGTTTCTTCATCTCCTTGTATAACACTTTACCATCAGGGTCTTCCAATCGACAATCTACATCATAGTGACCACCAGTAATCACCTGTAAGAGATTTACAGAGAGATCATTGTAGCTAACACACATTAAAATTTAACCCAGTTTCCTGCAAAAAACAACAATAAAGCTATATGCAGAAGTCTTCCCATCACAAATTCACAGATCTTGATTTTCACCATTGGATGAAAACACACATAAAGATTTCAGTTCACCTAAGCTTTACAAAAAGTGAAGAGGTTCTTTTTTTTTTATAGTGAATTTTTATTATTATATTTTTTAATTATTTATTTTATGTGAGTACACTGTCTTTCTTCAAACACACCAGCAGAGGCATCAGATCCCATTACAGATGGCTGTGAGCCACCATGTGGTTGCTGGGAATTGATCTCAGGACCTCTGGAAGAACAGCCAGTGTTCTTACCCACTGAGCCATCTCTCCAGCCCCCAGAGGTTGTCTTCTAACAGAAGAGAGGAAACTTAATCATAGTGATTGTTCAGATCACTGTGCTGGTTCTTATAGCTCTTAGCCTTAACCTAGAACTTAGGTTAAAAAGAAGATGGGGAGAGACAATGGTTTTGGCAACCCCTAACTACGACAATGGACAGTATAGGCTTTAAGTATCTTGGTTAACACAGTATTGGCATTGTACATCAACAAAACAAAGATGCCAAAGTCTGACTTCAAAGTTCAGACTTCAAAGAAATCTCTATGATTTATATGACCCTTTGTCACTTGAGATGACTAATGGAATCATGTTACAAGATCATTTCAATAATTACATGAGATATAATTTTGTACTTAGAACTGTATTATGCACATATATGATTACATACATTTATTAAGTACAAATATGAATGAATGAATGAATGAATGAATGAATGCTTACTTTGGATTAAGACTAGGTAGGGCCTTGCGCATGCAATGTAAACATTATGCCTCTGTTTTTATTTATTTTTATTTTTTGGACAGTATCTTGCTAAACTGACCAGAAGACAACAAACTTGTTTTGGTTGTGAGCTTTTAGCTGGTAAATTCTTTCCAGCCACCCAGTTTTTTTGTTTCTTTGGAGACAGAGTTTCTGTGTGTCACCTTGGCCATCCTATCACTTGATCTGTAGACCAGGTTAGCCTTCAAATCATGAGATCTGCCTGCCTCTGCCTTCTGAGTACTAGAATTAAAGGTGTGCAACACCATTGCTGAACCAGCTACAAACTTGTAATCTACTACCTCGGCTCCAAAGGAGCTGAACAACATGTGTGCCAGCACATATAGCCAGATAAAATGGGTTGAGGCTACAACTTTAAAAGCATTTTATAAACTGGGCACTTATCCTGTTCTTTAAAAGTAAATAATCTTTCTTCCCAAAGCAAAATGCCTTCATTCAAATATTTCTATTCACACTGACCACAGTACTTTGAATAAGATAAACTGAAAAAGACTAGAATCAATTACCAGCCACACTGGTTCCATCAAACTTTAAAACAAGCAATCTTACTTTGGTCAATAATAGCTCTTCTAAATTTGTCTGGTCACCTACAACTGGAACTAGGTACTATCAAACTCAGCTTTCATCACCTGTCCACATGACCACACCCCTTTCTTTTTTTCTTTCTTTCTTTTTTTTTTTTTGGTTTGGTTTTTCGAGACAGGGTTTCTCTGTGTAGCCCTGGCTGTCCTGGAACTCACTCTGTAGATCAGGCTGGCCTCGAACTCGGAGATCCACCTGCCTCTGCCTCTCAAGTGCTGGGATTAAAGGCGTGCGCCACCACCTCCCGCCACAGCCCTTTCTTGATCTCTTAGGTCTTCCATTACTAATCCATCATATACTACTGTCCCAAATGCCTACAAGTTCTCAACCCTAATCTCTCCTAACCTGGAGACTCCCAGCCTGGTAGCAGGGCCGTGTTGTCCTGGGCACCACAGCACATTTACAGTAACTCCCCCAATCTCAGTGTATTAGATGGCAACCTGTGATCTCTCCTTTGGGGGTGCGGTCCTATTTTTTTTCACCCTTCAGCTAAGAAAAAACCCACTTAAAGTCTTTTGAAAACCCACTATAACCTATCAAAGTCCAGATCTGTCTTTACCAGCACAGCATTCCCTCCTATCACCTCTAAGCGTCCACAGTGTCCTGCTCATTACTGTTACCACTCTGTATCAGTGTCAGCTTCACAAGCTGACATTACATTCGGTTTCAGTGGGTTTCCACAGATTCTGCTTGTCAAAGAATCACAGGATCTAAAACTGCAATGTTTATAAATCTAGACTATTTCAAGGAAATGTAACACAAAACAACATTGTCAAGGGCTATCTCACAGCCAGAGATCTGAGATCAGATATGAGCCTTTGCTGTCCCCTTTTGAAGTCTGGGCCAGATATACTTACTCTCAGATCTGGACCACTGCAACCAGGGAACCCAGAGCTGAGGGTTTTTTTGGGGGGTTGTCTTCTGGTCATATAGACATAAGTAGCTAAACTAAGCAGAGTTCTGGGACAGGAATTGGGCTGTGGGGACTCAAAGAAACCAAGCACAAATCTTGCTGTTACAGGAAAAATACAAAAAGTCCAACTGGCAAATCCACATCCTAAAACTGGCACCTTCCACAGTCACAAAGCCAAACTATTCTTACTACTTCAGCATCACTCGCTTAAACTTTTGGATGAGAGCTCAAGCTAATTTCAGGCCTGTTGGAACTCTCACAAACTTACCTGTCTGATGTGTCCTTTCCTCCTCTGCCATATTGCAGAATAAAGCTTAATTATCCTTCCATGTGCAGCTCAAAAATCAGCTGTACACTAAGTTTTCCCTGATGATGCTCTTGTCTCCTGCCAGCATTCTGTGTGAACTTTAAGCATTGCACTTACAGACTATGTCTACTCTAGGCCTTAAGGAGTTAGTACAATAAGGAATTCATCTTGAGACTATCATTTCTATTATTTGTAAGTTTGGATCTAAATCCATCTTGGATTCTATTTCACTAATCAAAAGGAATAAAAACACTTCTCTATTTCATCAGTTTTCTTGATAACTAACATATCTGAAACATTTGGCATACTATATATAAACAAATTTCTTTAACTTTTTATAGCACCAAGTATTGTAGCTACAGATATAAAAACTCAACCAAATGTATACTAAGTTTAAATAAAGGATATTCTGATTATAGCTTATAACTCCTTTGCAATTATATATATTGGGAGTTGACACACATACATCCTTAATTCCTTTTTTTTTTTATATCTTTAGACTTCTCTCCCTCCCTCACCATACACAAATTATCAAGTCTTATTACCTTTTACTTTTCTCCTTCCCCACTAATACTAACCTAGTCTAAGCTATTTTTGTTTCTAATAAAAAATTATTTTTAGTATTTTCAATTATGTTTATGGGTATGTCTGGGAGATGATGTGCATGTGAGTGCAGGCGTCGACAGTGGCCAGAGGTGCTAGATCTCCCTGTAGCTCCAGCTACAGGTGACCTAGCCTCAAGAGTTGCTGGACTGGCTGGGCAGTGGTGGTGCACACCTTTAATCCCAGCACTAGGGAGGCAGAGGCAGGTGGATTTCTGAGTTCGAGGCCAGCCTGGTCTACAGAGTGAGTTCCAGGACAGCCAGGGCTACACAGAGAAACTCTGTCTCGAAAAACCAAAAAAAAAAAAAAAAAGAGTTGCTGGAATATTAAATGAGCCTATTAACAAACAAACAAACAAACACAACAACAAAATAACAAATGGTATACTGCTTTAGGCTCCTGAGGAATAAAGTTCGTGTTTTACATTGTCCCAAAGCTACAAAGGGGTCTCTTGTTTATCACAATTTTTTACAATACCCTTGATAGACCGTCTTTTAAAAAATGCCTCTGCAGTAAGGAAAGAGTTATTATACAAAGAAGGAAAGAGTGTTATACAAAAACAAAAAATCCTAAACCCAACCCAATCCAATCGCCCCGCCCTCAAAAGTCCTGAAAAGACCATGTGTTATGTCAAATCCAACTAAACTGGAGTTGTGGATTACAGGAGTAGCGAGCTGATACTGGGCAGGAAGCCCAGAACAGCTTTTTAAAAGGAATCTCTTAATTTATTTAATACTGCTTCAATCCAATGAGTGGCACCTGAGAATGCGACAGTCACAGGAAGCACTTTTGGAATTCACAAATAGTTCTTTCTCTGAGCTCCTAAAAGAAAAAACCAAATGTCTTCCATAGGCTACCGAGGTGACTCTTGGTTAGCCGACCACAGAGGCCGGGGACAGTAGTACCTGGAACTCCAGGGTGCACTTGGTGCCCTGAGTGATGTCCTCGTAGAAGCACTGCTTGGCATTATCGGGCAGCTCGAAGGTGATCTCGGAGCCGCTGCTCGGACCCGGCAGGAGCAGCAGTAGAGCAAGCAGCCTGCAACCCCAACGGCCCGCGACGGCCGACCAGCGCGGCGCCCACCCCGGCCGCGGCATCCCGGCAGCGCGGCGGCCTCAACGGAGCTGCGAGGCCTCGACGCGAGGGGTAGGCCCAGCACCTACCGGCTCGCGAGCCTCAGCCAAGCGTGCGACGAGGAGCGAGCGCGGGCTTCCGGAGAGAAGCACTCAGGTGCCAGCGCGGCTCCAGGAAGACCTTAGGGGCAGGGGTAGGAGGCCCGGCGGACCACCGGAGGAAGAGGCCTCGCTGACCGGAAGTACAGCGAGACCCTAAGCGGAAGGGGCGGGACCGGGGCAGCCTCCAGTGACCCGGATGGGATATCCGGGGCGAGGCGTTGCAGTGAGGACGTGGAAGCGCGTGAGGCCTCGGCGTTGCGTGGGCGGCCCTCCTTGGACGAGGGGAGGGGGCAGTGCGGGAACTCGACGGGAAGGGGCGTGGCCGGCCGTTGCCTAGGAAGGGCGCGTAGTCTTGCTGCTCGCCCGGCTGCGACGGTAGAGGGGTTCCGCTGCACTTTGTCACTGTGAGTACCAAGTTTGGGGAAATCTCCGTGGGACTCTCAAGAGCTCATTTCAGAGGTGTGGGGAGCTAATCTCCGGTGGTAGAGAGCTTTGTAGTTTGCAGGAGGTTGTCTCACAAATTACAATCGTATTTGGACGAGGCGGCTTAGGCAGAAAACACGTGTTCTCAGAGATGCGTAGAGACTAGAATTTCTAAGTCCCTGCTCTTTACCTTCCGGCCCACTGACCTTGGCCTGGATACTAAACCTCTGCTTTAGTCTAAATATTGCTAAATAGTACTGCGTAAGGTAAATTCAGATTGTTACCTGAGCTCAGTATCTGGAAAAGGCGTCTAGGAGAGTGGCTGGCACGTGGTAAGCACACGATAAGTTTCGGTTAAATTAAACATCCGTTGAGTACCTCTTAGCAAGCTCCTTCCCCCCCCCCAAACAATAAATCATATTGTGTCTATTTTACTGATTAGGGAGTTAAGGCTCCAACTGCAGCAAAGTTAACTAATTTGCCTCTGATCAACATGGCGTTTCTTACAGGGCATTCATTATACGCTTCCCACGTGTGTAACAGGAATCAGGTGTTCCCGGTTTTTTTTTTTTTTTTGGAGCGGGGTTGTTGTTGAGTCTTTTGTTTTTGTTTTTTTAATGAAAGAGGCAGGGTGGGCTCTAGGTTGCTGAGGATTAATAGGTTTTATGAGAAGGAAATAACAGGCAGGTAGGAATGAGGCAAGGCCCTGAGTAAGGGTTGGGTGGGGCCTATAAAATGAGAGCCGGAAGTCCACTCAGCAGCCTGGGGCACTTAAAGCTTCTGCTGAGGCAAATGGGAAGGAGGTTTAAGGTCACATTCCTTTCATTTCTTCCAGACTTGGGAGACTACACCTTCCTGAGAACCAGGCCAGAAGCCGAAGTATTATTTTGTAGGTGAGTGAAAATAAAACTGAATTTGAAAGTGAAAAATAGAGGTTCTGTTTTCTGACAGTGATCTTGGACCGGTAATCATACTCTTACCTTGGAGCTGGTAGTGTAGCTCACCAGTAGAGTTTGTCCAAGGTCTAGGATTGAATCCCCAGAGCTACGTGGGTGTGTGTAGGGTGTGGGGGGATTGAGAACTACCCTTTCTTGATAAGATGACTACAAATAAACAGAGAAGAAATAAGATTAAAATCTCAGTGCAGTGTGAAGGGTTTGGGAGGGAGGGAAATGGGGAGAGAGGGTAATGTAAAGTCTCAAAAACTAAAAGTAATATTAAAAGAATCACAGTGCAGTATCACTTTTAATATTACAATTAGTATTACAATTAAATGTCACCAAGCAGGCAAAATTTCAAAGTACAGTAGTGCAAGATGTGCACTGTTCTTGGAAATGTAAAAGGGGCAACCACTTGGGTAAGCTTAACGTAAAAATATGTATATTATGTAAAACATGTGACCTTGAAGTTTCACTTTAACAATTTTATACTATGCTCTATATACACTTTAAGAGTATTTACTGTGAAGCTGTGATTCTCAGAGTGTCTTCTGAAAATCAGAGTTTGTGGTTGTTCAAGGTTGGATTTTTCATGTTTCAACCAGAAGAGCATAGCACTCCGGAGGAGGTGAGCACTCAGGGTGTCAGTTAATCTAGATTTATAAAAGTATAAAGCAACGTCTTTACTGTCACTGAGTTTTTATTTGGAAAATGTAGTTACACTTTATATTTAAAGTGTATTGTCTATTTACAGTGTGGGGGGATCATATCCCTTCAGACACAATTCCAAGATCTCATTCCTATCCCTGTTAATAGCACTTTATTTGGAAGAATTTTTGCAGTTGTAGTTAAATTAATCTCCAGAAGAGATTATCTGAAATTTAGAGGGAGTGCTAAATACAATGAATAGGTAAAGATAAATGATACAAGAGAAGATTAGAGACACATAGAAGAATATAAAGGCACACACATAGATTGGAGTGATCCGTGAACAAGCCAAGGAAAATCAAAAGCTTGTCCAGAGTCTTGAGGGGCTAGAACAAGCTCTGCAGAGCCTCCAGACAGAGTGAGCCAGTACCTTCATTTCAACTGTCAGAGAATACATTTCTATTAATTTAAGCCACTGAGTTTGTGGTTACTTGTAATAGCATATAAAACACACGAGCACAGTACGTGAGTTCAATGGGTTATTCTTTAGTAAGAATTTGTCAGACAACTCATTCTTAAACGAATGTCAGACCCAATATTAATCACTCATGCAGAAATGTGGAGGACAGTAGTTGATATTAGATGACTTCTGCTGTTCTCCACTTTGATTTTTTGAGACCTGTTTTCCAGGATCTTACGGATTCAACTCCGAAAGGCTGGCTAGCAGGCCCTAGGGGGTCCTCCCACCTCTGCCTCCCTAGTTCTGGGATTGCAGGGACAAACCGCTTACCTTGGCTTTTTTATGGGCTTTGGGGGGCCAAACTCAGGTCCTTATGCTTGTGCAGTGCTGAGCCATCAACCCAGCCCCTTTTCATAATTTCTGGCTCAAGAGCTAGACAGACACATACCCCACTAAAGGACAGACACTTTAGAGTCTGAATTCCTAAATCTCTAAGTACTTTACGGGTTATAAATTTTTTTACAATAAATTTGAAGTTCAAAATTTGGTGTGTGAATGTGACAACCTACTTGATAATGAATATAAGGGCAAAGCCACAAGGAACCCTGTCATTGCTTAGTCACACAGATCGCTTTTTTTTTGTTTTGTTTTGTTTGTTTTTTCGAGACAGGGTTTCTCTGTCTGTGTAGCCCTGGCTGTCCTGGAACTCACTCTGTAGACCAGGCTGGCCTTGAACTCAGAAATCCACCAGCCTCTGCCTCCCAAGTGCTGGGATTAAAGGCGTGCACCACCACCGCCCGGCAACACAGATCACATTTGTCTCAAAAAAGCAGAGTGTCAGAAGCCTCTAGTTTTCAGAAGCTGCCAACAGTGGTTGAGATGGAAACTGGAAGAAATCTCTAGAAGCCAGGCATTCAGTCATTTAACTAGATAGTTAAGTCATCAGAAAGTGTGATAGTCAGACCACATTGCTCATCTCTGTAGAAGTTCCTCGGATGGCAGAATTAAGATTTGGGGTTATGAACCTGATATTATAAATCCACATTTGGAAGGTTTTGTATAACAAAATGGAAATTGAAGGTCGTGAGAAACATGCCTTTGTATTTCAGAAAACCTCATTGCCCCAACAGTGTTGTGACCACTAGGTGGTGCTGTTCACTTACCAGATTTCTACCCAGGCACAGAAGCTGCATTGTTCTGCTTTTTGAGATTTACAAGCCAGGCGGTGGTGGTGCAGGCCTTTAATCCCAGCACTTGGGAGGGAGGCAGAGGCAGGCGAATCTCTGAGTTCAAGGCTAGCCTGGTCTACAGAGTGAGTTCCAGGACAGCCAGGGCTACACAGAGAAACCCTGTCTCAAAAAAACCAAAAAAAAAAAAAAAAAAGATTGACAGACTTAAAACAGCTGAAACATTGGAGCAAAATTTGCTGAAGCTACCAGAATAACAAAGGGGAGAATGAGGTGTGATTAGGTAATGGGTAAAGAACACTAACAGCTGCTTCTAAAGAGTCATGTTGGAGCATTTAGGGTTTTTCCTAAGGCAGTTGAGAACCATCAAAGAAATTGAACCATGAAAGGACTAAATTATAGTTCTGTTGTTAAAAGAACATTCTGGATGCAATAAGATAGAGCTATAGAAATATGGAAGTAAGATTAATCTGAAAAAATAGAAGGTCATCAGCAAAAATGTCAGTAATGGCTGATGGCAGTGTGTCTGCTGATGCAAGGTGACTGGTAGCTTGTGAGAGGAGGTGAGTCTGTGGAGCTGCTAAAGGCTAGCCAGCTGCGACGGAGGATAGCTAGGGATACTTAGGAGAACTGTGTGGAGTGGTAGCTGAGGCAGAAAGATGCCGTGGACACAGAAGGCATCCTTGTAGGAGAGAGCAGAAAGCAGTTTCTTGGAGACATGTAAGGTGCCATTCTGTAATCACCTCTATTTTCTAGATACCATGCTGATGTTATTACTGTGGTTTCTAACACTTCATGTAAGATAGAGAACTTTATTCTTGCTCCTGTATTTGACACATAATAAATGTTCTTTTTTCTTTCTTCCTTCCTTCCTTTTTTTTTTTTTTTTGTTTTTTCAAGACAGGGTTTCTCTTGTAGCCTGGGCTGTCCTGGAACTCACTCTGTAGACCGGGCTTTCCTCAAACTCAGAAATCCGCCTGCCTCTGCCTCCCAAGTGCTCGGATTAAAGGCGTGCGCCACCACTTCCCGGGATAAATGCTCATCTAATATTGAAGAGGTGTCATAGAATGATAGAGAAAATGAATAATTGTATAAATTACACTAATCTTGCTTTTGTTTGATGTACATGGTAATGCTATTTTAACCATTTTAAATACTAGGCTTTTGTAGTATGCATTTCAGACAGTGTGTTCACTAGACTATCTTGTATCACATATGATTGATTATCTTTATGTAAAGTGTCCTATGTCTTGGAAAGCAAACTGCATTGACAGCTGCAGGTAGTTATAAATACATATTTTAGGTAGGAAGCAGCCGAAAAGTATCTTAGTTCTTGAGCTTAACTGGTGGTTTGCATGATCCATCCAATAACATTGGTGTGGAAAGAGTGAATAATAAGCCATGTCTTTTAGCCTCGTATAGGGCCTGGGTTAGGGACAGCTAAGATAAATGAAGTAGATAGTGTGTTACCATTCAGAAGAGCCCAGTTAAGAGTGGCCTTTAAAAGGCTACTGTAATACCCACATACAATTATAGACAATGTGCCTGTATACAGTGCTACGTAATGATTTAATTTCAGTAAACTCAGTTTAGTTGTTTGTAGAAAATTGAAGTTTTAGGTTTTTTCAAAGGCTTTTTTTTTTCCTTAAATATTTTATTTATTTTAAATGTATGAGTACGCTGTAGTTGTTTCCAGACGTACCATAAGAGGGCATCAGATTCCATTACAGATGGTTGTGAGCCACCACTATGTGGTTTCTGGGAATTGAACTCAGGACCTTTGGAAGAGCAGTCGGTGCTCTTAACCACTGAGCCAACCCTGCAGCGGAAAGAAATCTCTTAATACACTTGTGACTCTTGGACCAAGAGTTAGGTTGGGCGTTTTTTCCCTACTTACTTTTCCCTCCATATTACTGAACAGTATAATGCCCTTGTTTTCTCAAGATCTGTTTGCATGGCTCTATTGGGTTCAGGAAGAATATGGCTAGGACTATCAGTTTCACAAATTGAGTAAGACTCTGGTCTTTGCCCCTTAGGTTCCTCCACAGTAGTTGGGGGAATCAACTGCACAAGCAGTTGCTCCGAATGCCAAGGGTCAAAGTTAAAACACAATTCTCTATTCAGCTATCAGAGAATGCTCCCACTGCCAAATGGAAACAAGAAACAAACATTTCTGCCCCAACACACACACAGTTTGACAGAGAAGAGAGAAGTTTTCATAATATAAAGGCAGATATCCAGGCATGTGATGGTAGGAATAATGTATAGGGTGCTATGACAACAAATTAGAGACAATAAGTTTATATTCCTAATTTATACAGCTTTTGCTAAATGAAGAGAATATATAAAAGAAAATATTACACCATCAAAGCATGTTTTTATTAAAGATAGCATGATACCATGAAAAAAAGGGGGAAGAACAACCTAAGTTGTTTTCCTACTGTAGTCCCTTTCCAAAGACATTTATTTACTATCTTCATAGAGTCACCGTGAACTACAAATAATAACATAGCGTTAAGCTCATCTTTGTAGGGTTAGGGCCTGGAGACCTATATGTTGTATATATAAATATGAAAAAGTTTGAATCATTAGCTATAGATCAAATGCACTTTCTACCAAGATTTAGATACCTTAGTTGAAGTTGATAAATGGATCATAATGATTTGCAAAATCATATGGGTATGCAAAGACCTCAAACAGCCAAAAGCGTGTGTATAGGGGGCCGGGGGGAAGAGGAGAGTCAGACTGAGAAACTGGAAATGAGGCTACATAGCTACAGGCAATTGTGCCAAAAAAAACCCCAGAAGTGTCATCAAGGTATCAGAATTTCTTGTCCAAGCATCTTAATCTTGGACCAGTTTTTAATCCCTCTTTGACTAACTGAAACTATTGCATCTAGTCCTAGAGAATTGCACTGTTCACTGTGGTGGGCTTTGCTATTGCATGTTTATAAATAATCCCTCTCTTCATATTACCCAACTTGACTGCATCATCTTTTCCCCAGTGAACCCCTGGTTGGCACAGTGATTTGATACTATAATTTGCCCCAGAAATCAAAGCAGAGTCTTTGAAATAGCAGCAGGCCCTAGATTGTGTTGTGTAATATTTGAGGAATATAGGGGGAAATGGGCAGTGTTGCTCAACTGTCATTGCTGATGACCTGGAATGACAAGGTATTAGGAAATCAAGTAGCTTTGGAACTTGATTGCTTTAAAATATTTTCTCCTGTGGGTTACTCTGATGGCACCCTAGGGATCATAAGTAAGGGAAAGGAGACCTGAAACAGGCAGACTTAATGTGAGTAATCATGGTTATAGATGTATTTTATTGCCTGTGGAATAGAACAATATTGCTGAGTTCAGTGCTTAGGGTCTAACTATAGAGTTGCAAGGATTACATTAGTTAACCCTTAAATCCTACTATGGTTGCTTACATTAATGTAAGGACACTTAAAGGAAGTGAGTGGGCTGCTGACTGGAATCCCAGACTGGAGGAGCCATGCTTTATATATAGCAAAGAGAGGTGCAGTGGCATCATGCTCATACTTCACTAGTCGGCCGTGTGCTCCATCTCCATCAAGCAGCTGGATTGCTAAAACGTGGGATAGCTGCTGACCACATAATTCTAAGAAAGGGTGCTTGTAGGAGGCTATTTATACACTGTGCTATGTACCTTAAATGAGCAGCTGAATTCATCTAGTAATAAATAAATGTGATATTTGTAAAAATGTACTAGGCCATAAAGTAAGACTCAATACATTCCAGGGAATTGGTAATATATATAATTTGTTCTTCAAAAATTGTAAACCATAAAAAGCAGGAAAACAAGCCGGACAGTGACTTTAATCCCAGCACTTGGGAGGCAGAGGCAGGCGGATTTCTGTGTTCGAGGCCAGCCTGGTCTACAGAGTGAGTTCCAGGACAGCCAGGGCTATACAGAGAAACCCTGTCTCGAAAAACCAAAAAGACAAAAACAAAAAAAGCAGGGAAACTAGTTTGGATTTTTTAAAATTTATCGTATATATGTGAGTACATAGTAACTATCGTCAGGCACACAGGAAGAGGGCATCAAATCCCATTACAGAAGGTTGTGAGCCACCATGTAGTTGCTGGGAATTGAATTCAGGACTTCTGGAAGAAGAATCAGTTCTCTTAACCACTGAGCCATCTCTCCACCCTCCTTGTTTGGAAATTTTTAAAAGCAAATGACAGAAAATTCACCAAGATAGTATGGCAGGAAGAAATAAAGCACAGAGTTTGAAATACCAGTGAGAAAATTATTATTTGGAGATGTATATTTGTAAAACCCAAACTGTCTTGCTTACACACACACGTTCAAACAAACACAAAAGTAATTTGAAGCAAAAATATGAATTTATCAAAAGTTTTCTGTGTGTGTATACACATTTTTTGTTTTGTTTTGGGCTTTTCTAGACAAGATTTCTCTGTGTAGTCTTGTCTGTCCTGGAACTAGCTATGTAGGCCAGGCTGGTCTTGAACTCACAGAAGTCCACTTGCCTCTGCCTCCTGAGTACTGGGATTAAAGGTGTGTGCTACCACTACCTAGGTTATATTTCAGTATTTTAATAGTTAAAAATCTACTATGAGTATCTGTAGTGAGTGTGTTTTGTCAGAGCCATAAATGGATGTTGTGTCAGAGTTTATTGTCTGCAATAAATCCATAAACTCACATTAGTTATATTTGATGTAAGGAATCCAGATTTGCTTGATAACTGATATCTGACAATTATAGGTTCTTTTATTTCTACCTTAATTACTAACATTAACTCCCAGATCACACACTGCACCTCACTGTCCATGAGTGGGTTGCAGTGTCTTTGTTAAGAAAGGCTTAGAGAGGCTGCTGAGTTGAGAGTGTAGAAGGGCTGTCTGAAGGCAGAGAGTTGCTACAGAGCAAGGGCAGGCCTGCAGGGTACCAGACACAGCTGCAAAGACATCAGATACAGCTCTGAGTGGCAGGCCATTGAGAGGCAGTTTGAAGTGACACAGTGTCAGCCAGGAGAAACTGTACTGGAGCTGGAGGTCTGCCACTGGCACAGAAGCAGGAATCCTTTGCTGTGTGATGTGCCAGTATTCCTGGGTGAGCTTGTGACAGGTGACTAAGAGATTAGTCAGTATGCTGTCAGTATGTTGGCCTCTGGATGCACCTTCTGTTAACAGTCCCAGGTAAGGGGGTTCTGTCATGTGCATATTGTGTGTCTTTTATTCTGATAAGATTCGGTATATTTTCAGACTTCATTATTTACTGGCACAAAATACCAGTTTGCATCTCCTGATATGCTGGCAGATAATGGTGTTTACTTTTGTAAACAAGATGTGGAGCCATTCTTCTTGGCACTTAGAATGAAAATGGAGTAGCTCAGGTCAAGGCTGTTGCTTCATTAACTAGAGCAATCTGTGGCTAGGCAGAGGGTTGAAGCCAATATTCCAAACAACACCGTGTAACCCAGAGCTGGCCCAGCTTGTGTGCCACAGTCACTTAATATTTACTAAAAATATTCTTTTTTTTTTTTTTTTCAGCTACCAGAAGCCAGGACTCTGGAACAGTTTGCTGGCTGTGAATCTTCTATACTTACAGTGTGACAGTTGCTTCAGATCTGCCACTGTTAGATACTTCCTGCCACCCATCCTGGTAGTATAGCTCTGAAAGGAGTCACAGCCACTCTCAGCCAGGAGTCCTTCACCCGACTCCTGTGGTTGCCCTTTCCATCATGCCAAAGAATAAAGGCAAAGGAGGCAAAAACAGGCGCAGAGGTAAAAATGAAAATGAGTCTGAGAAAAGAGAGTTGGTGTTTAAAGAGGATGGGCAGGAGTATGCTCAGGTGATGAAAATGCTGGGAAACGGACGGTTGGAAGCAATGTGTTTTGATGGTGTAAGGAGGCTGTGCCACATAAGAGGAAAGTTGAGAAAAAAGGTTTGGATAAATACCTCAGACATTATATTGATTGGTCTGCGAGACTATCAAGATAACAAAGCTGATGTAATCTTAAAGTATAATGCAGATGAAGCAAGAAGTCTGAAGGCCTATGGAGAACTTCCAGAACATGCCAAAATCAATGAAACAGACACATTTGGTCCTGGGGATGATGATGAAATCCAGTTTGATGATATTGGAGATGATGATGAAGACATTGATGACATCTAACCTGACCGAAGCATGTTACATTCCAAGTTCTCTGAAGATAACTCTACACAATTGGCATCTTGACCTTCAGCTGTTAAGTAAAACTTCATTTGGCATGTGTATGACTTGTTAATGCAAATTGACAAATTTCTTTTTTTGAAGTATTATATTTCTTTGAAAACCAAAGATGTTGAGTTCTCTTACGTGACACATTAACACTGTGTGCTTATGGATATAATTGAACTTAGGGCACAGCAGTGCGCACTGTTAGAGACTGGCTTTCCATTTGTGATGCTTCATTTCTGGCACGGGCGTGTTCTGTGTCAGCAGTTCTGCCGGGTAACCATCGTGGGCTGAAGTGAGTCCTGGTCCAGCACACCTGCTTCAGGCCTTTATGTTCCAGTCATGTGGCGGCGGTTGAGACTTCTCATCAGACTTACAGATTCTAAGTCTGCATTTGGAGTCAGACATAGTATGGCTATTTTTGTATTTATGGAGCCATGCCATTTTATACTTTTGAGTTGTTTTGCCACCCATAAAAAGGCGTTTTACAGTGCAGTTTTAAAATTACACGGGTAGCGATTTTCAGTTTTAAAAATTAGTCATTGCAGAAATTAAATACTTAGGAAAGATATTCCATTATCTTGACTTTAGAAATATAATAGTTGACAATGTTTATATATAATTTTACTTTTCTAAGGCATACCCAAAAATAGAGAATTAAAAAGAGAAGTGAATTTGTTCTGATACTTGCATAGAGAAATTTTCAAAAGAGGTAGTTAATAGCACATAAAATATTTTTTACTTTGCAAAATAGGTTGTGTTGTTTTCAAAAAGTTAGCTACTGTATTGAGGCTTTGGATAATTAATTACTGTGTATTGATTAAAGTTAGTTACATAATTGTACAAGTGAACTTTTTTTTAAACTAAGCTTAGGTTAAAGGAAGAGGAGCCACAGCTTAATGAAAACATGGTTCCTGTCTTCTAAATGGAGGAATCCAGTATCAGAAACACAATAAAAACATGTTGGTATACAAACATTTTTTCTTTTTAATATGTTCATTATATCTGGTATATAACAAAAATAAATGACTGGATGATTTCTAGTATATCATGAGAGGCTTTTTTTTTTTTTTTAATTAGGCTATGGGATTTAAGATAAACTTAACTATTTTCCCACGTAAGAGATTGCTGGTATCAGGGTTCTACAGTTTAACCCTTGCTGCTTAGGGAGTAAATATAAATCTTGTCTGTCAGTCCTCAGGTGCCTTCTTTTTTTTTTTTTCTTTTTTGTTTTGTTTGTTTTGGTTTTTCAAGACAGGGTTTCTCTGTAGTCCTGGCTGTTCTGGAACTCACTCTGTAGACCAGGCTGGCCTCAAACTCATAAATTTGCCTGCCTCTGTCTCCCAAATGCTGGGTTTAAAGCGTGAGCCACCACCGCCCAGCCGGATGCCTTCTTTTTAAAGACTAGTTCTTTTCTCAGATTTTGTGCTTGACACTTACAAATGGTGCCTGGCCATGAAAACAACAGTATTCACTGTCGCTTATTTTTTGATTGGTTGTTTTCCAGTTAGCCCATAATAATGTTGTTTACGAAAATTTCCCAGTCAGAAAGAAAAAAAAGCAAATACTATTTTCCTGATCATTGATTGGTGGATCTCTTCTAGGTGGAGATATGTATAGATCTTCGTAAAGGTTAATTTTGTAAAATGAAACTAGACATGGTGCCAGATTAGAGGCAGATCCCATGTCCTCAGAAGGACAGTGTGTCCTTAGAAAGCACGTCACTGGAGCTTTTTACTGCTCTACACTGTATCTAAATACGCTGTTAACTAAGGGTTATCCTATTGCCGCTGTAAATTTTTGGTACAGAAAGAAAACTTGACCATGGGCCAGGTAGCTTGATGGCATTCAACAGCAAATGAGACTGTCCCAAGTTAGGAGGTGAGGACCAGTACCTGAAGATGTCCTCTCAGTCCACAACATGTACATGTGCTTACACACATTAGCACACTCACAAAGATGCACTTAAGGCTATAGTACCGTGTCTTGGTCATTGCAAACTATCAGAGGCAAACACATTTCCTGTTTCCTGCTTACTAATATCTATATTTTCTCTCACATTCTAGATGAAGGAATGATTCTTTTATAACATGAGTGATTTATGCTGTTTATTATAAGTAAATGTTGACATAAGTGTTAGAATTAAAATGACTTAGTGAAATATTTAAATGTTTCTTTTTCTTTCCCATAACATTGTCACACCACATTTCAGCCTCCTGAGGTCACTCTTAAGAAGCATGTGGCTCTTAGCTTAGCTTTCCTCAGTTTCCCTAGCTTGCTACAATAGGAATGCCAACCTCCTTGAAGATCACCAATCAAATATTCGAGCTAAAGGATTCTTCACCCCAGTGCCAGTGTTTTCCTTATCAGTCCACAAAAACAATTCATGTGGTTCATATTTTATGTACTATAATTTATATCATTTGTTTATTCAAGGCTATCCCTGAAGTAGCAGTGCTTCTACCCCGCTGACATGATCTAAAGTTTATTTCTGAATGATAGCTTCAACATGAACAATGTGCCCTTAGTCAGCAATTTCATACTCTTGTGCACTATTTTACTCCTAATACCTCAGATTATCCATGTCCATTTTGAAGTACTCCGTTTTCTCTGATAGCCACTTCATTTTAGATGGTATGTTGCTCTATCACTGTGTAACAGAAATACTAGGGTTTGTGCCATCACTACAAACACCAATAGAAAACACTGAAAATTATTCAGAGTGGTATTTCACTCAGAGCTGGCAGTCTGGAGAACGAAGAGGGTTAAGACCTTAAAAGAGGGCTGGAGAGTTGGTGCAGTGGTTAAGAGCACTCACTGACTAGACTTCCAAAGGTCCTGAGTTCAATTCTTAGCAACCACATGGTAGCTCACAACCATCTGTAATGGGATCCGATATCCTCTTCTGGTGTGTCTGAAGACAGCTACACTGTACTCATATAAATAAATCTTTAAAAAAAAAAAAAAGACCTTAAAAGAGCTGCATCTCTTCGCCAAGGCAGCAGATGTTACAGGGAGGATGACGGACAGTTGATCATTTCAGAGCTGACTGCCCCTTTGATGAGGTGATTAGCCAGGTTTGAGGTGATAAGATGTGTTAGCTGTTGCCTCCTTCCTTGACACCTTTCCTGTTCTTTCCCCTCAGTCTCTGGACATCCAGGCTGAGACACTTGGTGAAACACTGAGTTTAGTCTTGGTTAGTATCACCTATGTCCTTCTCAAAGGCCATTGAGTCTGGGGAACATCGAGCAAATGTGGAAAGCATGGCCCATTACAGTGTGCACATGCTAATCTGTGAACATGTATGTGCAAATCCTTCCTACAGCCTGAAGTACAAATGTGTCCTTATAGTGTGGGATGCCCAGGCACCCTTATCTCCCCCTTTTAACCCATCAGTTGGATTTTTTATTTATTTATTTTGCTCATTCACATTATCCTCCTGGTCGCTCCCTCCCACAGTGGATTTGCTTTTCGTTGTCAGGACTTTGTTCTGCTCTGTTCTAAAAACTACAGCCTAGGATCCGTGCTACCCTGTTTCTCCTCGGATGCAAAGGTGAGTGATTGATGGACAAGACGGAATACACTTTGGAAACAGTAACAAAGGCCCCCAACCACAGCACTAACTCTGCCCCTGCTATACAGCCAAGCAAAGGACTTTGCTTCTGATTTACTGAGTAAACAGTTGTCACTGCACCAGCAAATCCCTCACCTCCACCCCACCCTCAGTCACCTACAAATGCAGCTCAGCTGTCACTTTGTCACTTTTTGTTGCTATCCCAGGAAGAGAGGTCTTTCCTTCTAAAAAGGGCTATTCTGTTCACTTGCAAGTTTTTATCTTTTCCCCACTACCCTACCTAGATAGCCTCATTCCCATACTTGCTTCTTGTTGGTTTGTTCTTAGTGAATATTTAATGAGCTTAAAAAAAAAAACAAAACCACGTCTGCACCTTCAGGGAATGGCTGTCCCTGGTGACTCAGCATCATCTCTTACTAAATCCTATATGACAATGACAGGTGTTTCACATGGCATGAGTTGAAGGTGGGACCCCACAAGTCTGATACCATGTCTTCAGCAAAGCTGAGGCTCTTTTCCTGCAACTAGGGTGGTTTTTCCAAACAGGTCTGAGAATACCTGACAAGAATCAAATGAGAGCAACAAGATGGAGCATAGTTGGAACTAGGGCAGAAAGTGTAAGTGCCCTAGGCTGGGGAGGAGGGAAGAAGAAAGGAGTTGTACAAGCAGGAAGTGTCTTTATGCCAGTGTTCCTGTCACTTGGTACTACCACTTAGAAGTCTTCACTTGACTTTCTCTGGAGATTGTCACGTCTGCATTGTCTAAAGATCTCATCACAGGAAGAAAGCAGGTGACTGAATATGACACCTGCATGCAGCTCCTGAAGTGGACAGAAATTATAGGAAGCTTTCAGATTTCCAGAAGGTAAGGAATGGGGTGGTCCTAGTTAGGGTTTCAGTTGCTGTGAAGCACCATGACCAAAAGCAGGTTGGAGAGAAAAGAGTTTGTTTGGCTTACACTTTCATGTTGTAATCCATCATTGAAATCCGGACAAGAACTCAAGCAGGGCTGGAACCTGGAGGCAGCAGCTCATGCATAGGTCATAGAGAGGTGCTTGCTCTGTGTGCTTTGTGATAGAACCCAGGACCACCAGCCCAGGCTTGGCATCACCTGCAGATGGCCTTCCCCCATCAATCACTAATTAAAATGCCCTACAGCCAGATCTTATAGAGGCATTTTCTTGATTGATCCTACCTCCTTTCAGATAAGTAGGCTGTGTCAAGTTAAAAATAACACAGGGGCTTAGATTGATTTTTACCATTCTTCATAAAAGGACAGAAAGCAGGCCCTCCTTCCTGACAGTGCTATACAGCCAAGAAAACAAATGATGGACCACAGGCAGCTCTTAACAGTTAAAATAAGACTTGCCAAGTACTAATGGCATCTGAGGATGCTTCTCAAACAGGTGATTCTTTTATCCTTATAGGTCCCTAGTGTACAATTATATATAGCCATATTTTCCTAAGTAAACACTTCAGGGTCCCTAAATTGAGTGTTATAATCTAAAATTAGCCACTTGTCGGAGTTTACTGGAGTCTGACACAAGGGCGTCTATCTGCTGCTGAATGCTACAAAATTCCCAAAGTGCCATGTGCAGACAATCAGAATTTCCATAATTCACAGAAGTGTTTGCATCAGTACCGGCCTGAGTGGGTCATGGTTTTAATTGCTGCTGTTTTTTAAATGAGCTGTATAGTGGCACATTTATAGATGTTTGTGACCGGGTTGTGTAGAATTGCTACATTGTTACTGGTTTTGTGCTGACTCTAGTCTGTTAGCACCAAGTTCCTCCTGTGAAGAAGGGAACAGCTTGGGTAGGTAGGCTTCCAAGCTCAAGGCTCAGCAGCTGACTAGTAAGTGCAGGCATTTCAGTAATGCCTTTATTAACTTTTTTTCAGTTTGTCCTTCAGATAGCCCAGTGGAGGCTGGAATGGAAGACTGTGTTTGGTTTCACTCTGGAAAAGCTAACCACCTCATTCCAGTGCACCTTTCTTGTGCTCT
>NW_021604719.1:4307632-4327455 GCF_004785775.1 Grammomys surdaster
CTCTCTCTCTCTCTCTCTCTCTCTCTCTCTCTCTCTCTCTCTCTCTCTCTCCTAAAGCTTTCTTGTGCATCTTTTCAAAGAATCAGATCTATTGATTTTTCATTCTTGGTTCCATTTATTTCTGCTCTTGCCTTTCCTGTTTCTTCTGTTGTATGTTTAGTTTTCACTTATTATCTTAAAGTAGTCTATTGATAGGAGGTAGGTTTTGGTTGTGTAGGTGAGATTTCATTTGGGGGGTGGTGGTGATGTCCTGGGCTTGCTTTGTAGACCAGGCTGGTCTCAAACTCTCAGAGATCCACTTGCCTCTGCCTCTCGAGTGCTGGGTGTCTGGTGTTCAGTCCTGCTGATAGGTTAAGCTGTTTGACAATCTACTAAGCTCTTAGAGACAATGAACTTTATCATGTACAGCACATATGGGCATCAGCATATTCATATCAGTTCTCTGAGCCTTATTTCCTGTAAGATGATGCAGAGAGAGCCAGCCATGCCTGCAGACGTGGCAGTAGAGTGCCCCCAAGAAAAGAACCCCACGTTTAGGGAAACTACATCTTTGAAAAGTAAATGTAGGTCTGCCTTGCCTTTGTTCTGGATGGAGACATTATCTTGAGTAATGGAGAATGAATTGTCTTTTGACTTAGAGAAAAGTATGATCTTTGTCATCCAAGATCATGTATCACAAATGTTCTTGAAGAGAGTTCAGAACAGTCATTGGCTCTGCAAGACAGTGAGGCAAGAGCCCCATGTAGAATCGTCTCTCAGTAAGTACCTGAATCAGTGAAGAAAACTACTCACTGCCCCCCCCCCTTTTACTATGTATTCTCAATCACCTTGGGCTGTCCTTTAGAGTAAGACAAACAGGGTAGGTTAAACATCAGATGTTCATTTCTCACAGCCCTCAAGGCTGGCAATTCCGAGATCAATGTGTTAGCTATGCCCATTCTTCCTGAGAGCCTTTCTTTTGCGCACAGGCTGCTTAGCCATGTCTTGAGATGCCAAAAGAGGAATTCTTTCTCCTGGCTCTTACAAGGGTACTGATTCTATTCACTGACAGGTCCATCCTCATGACCTGCTCTCTAAATGCCCATGCCCATGTGCATTTGGGACTTACTTTAATGTAGGAATTGGGGGAAGGCGCATAGACCTGTGGTAGACAGCACACCACTCTCTTGTTTTCCACAACAAAGTAGCTCAGGACCCAGGGATTTATGAATCAGTGTTCTGTGAGTCATACTTCCATTCCTAACTTCTAGAACGTCTTTGCTAGGTAAACATTATACCAAGTGAGCTACATCCCTAGCCCAAGATTCAAATTTTTAAATGGGGTTATAAGCTTGCCGTGAAATGCTTTATATTCATGCTTTTCATATTAGTAAACATAGCAAATGAGAACAATGGATATTGTTTTTATCTACATAAAGTATGTGGGGCAGTAGGCTATGAGAAAGCCAGAAAGCTTGGTAGAAATCTTTGAAGCCCTGGAGACCTTGGCCTGAAAAGGGCCAGCAGGACTGGAGGCTGCTTCGGATTTCCCAGGCCATATATGGCTCTCTTAGCTTCTGCTTCCCACAAGGAGGTCTGTGGCCTTTACCATGTAGGAATAACACCTCCATGCAAATAAGGCATCCCCAAGCCCTCAAGCCAAACCAATAGAGGTTACCTGTTCTCCCCCCAAAACTGTATATATACCCCCAGAGCTAAAAGTAAAGTGTTACTGTGTGATGTAAGATCTCCCGCTGTCGGAGTGTTTTCGTGATCCCTCGCCAGTCGCCGGCTATCCTACACATTTCAAAGGACAACTCTCCTCTCTCCTCTCTCCTCAGCGGGCAGAGCGAACTAAGAGAGGTGTGACACTTTTCTTCCGTGGGCTCTCACGAGCTACCCCCGGAAAGAGGGAACTGAAAGAGCCGGTAACAGGGACGGAGGTCCTGCTACGCATGACTGGAAAGCTTGCTGTGCCCTAGTTCACAGCTGTGCTCTCCCTCATCGCCGCTGCCGCCACCCCCGCCTCTGGGCTGCTGAAGGCCCCGGGCCGGCTCAGCCAGCACCTTCCACGCCCCCGACCCCAGAGTCCATCCACTCACCCCCGCGGGCCCAGCCTGGAATGGATGCCCACCACTGCCGCGCCGGGCGTCCCATGACCGGTTCCCTCGCCTGCCACTCTGCTAGCCGCCGCCACCGCCCTTGGTGCCCTGCAGAGGTTCCTCCAGCCGCTCTCCCGGGTCTTGTTGCGCTTCTGCTCATGCCAGCACGCCCGCCTGCAATCCCTAGGCGCGAGTAGTGCACGACAAAGTACATTGAAATAGTATTTTCTTTCTCTTGAGGTGATAATTACAAATTCCAGAAAAAAATTTAATGCTGTACTTGGGCCCTAATCCATGAGAACCACAAATGTTCCAGACAGCTCTGGCCAGGAAATAACATTCTTTTAAAGATTCAAGATTTTTATGAAGAATACAGGTAGTGATCTGTGCACAAAACACGGTGGTGACAGTCTGGGAAGAGGAGGTTGGAGATGTGTGTAAGGGAGGGTGAACCATGCATACTCAGTGTGCTCTGCTTCTCCTGAGTGTCCTGTCCTCTGTCACTGCTGTACCAATGGGCACTGCTACACTAAGGTTTGTCATGAGGAATAGAAAACTCACAGCATAAGCATGTCACCTTACAATCCACATTAGGTCAAGAGCACAGCTCAGCGCTGAAATTCATGCATACATTGGGCAGAAGGAAGCTAGAAGCTGGAATCTCCATTTAAAGGCATTAAATGCATACTGAGCTGGCAATTAAACAGGCATGGAATGGGGAGAGATTGTTCTAGACACTGGACATGAGCTGCTGATCAAGACTGATAAAAAGCCCGAGAGCTCCTGAGTTCTGAGTTGATAAAATTGTTACAAACAGATGGAACACTTTTAATGATGCAATTGTCAAGCATACAAAGCACGGGAAAGCCCCCACCATATGTTTATCACTCAGTCCAACAATTATTGACACATGGCCAAACTTAGTCTGTAACTCCTGTACTTGAGAAGGGCTTGAAGGCACAGTAAGATGCTTTTTCACTTTCAGAACTCCCTCCTCTGATTGGTGGCAGAGAGAGAGAGAGAGGGAGAGAGAGAGAGAGGGAGAGAGAGAGAGAGAGAGAGAGAGAGAGAGAGAGAGAGAGAGAGAGAGAGAGAGAAAGCTTGGCATGGTGAGAATAGTTTTTGTTCTCAGTAGGCTAGCCTCCTGTGAAAAGCCTGGAGGTGTCCAGGGCTAGCTCACCAGCCCTGTACTAAGAGCCCTGTACTAAAATATCTGACCAGTCAGTGTTCTGTTTGCCAACACCTCTCCACCACCTAATAACGTGATCCTGGCTCTCAGAAATGAATGTTTGAATGTTTTCTCAGATGCATACACACATGTGTGGTATATGCATACATACAGCTCCTTGCACTCCACCCGCTGTGGTAAGTGTGACCTTTTGTCTACACAGGAAGGATTTCAGTGTAACTGTGGGCTGCAGCTGATTCTCCTCTGTGAGTCATCTGTGTCCAGTTATTTTGCCTGAGCACAGGATTCCCATCTCAAAGTTTGCACTGTCCAACAGATCTACCCTTCGACCTCCATGTCTGTTCATAACTTCTAGGCTCACACCCTTTGTCCAGGTCAGAAACACTTTTTTTTTCCCAAATGAAAGTACCCCGTTAAGTGAGAAAGGTGGAGAAGGAATGAGCTAGGCCAAGCAGGAGAATGGGCTCCTTTGATCTTAAGTTTTTTGAGGTGAAGGGAAGAGTAGGTAAGGAGAGGAACAGAAAATACTCTGAAATGCTAGCAACATTTGACCAACTGTTAGAGTTAGGAATGACATTTTTAATAATTTCTTTGAAAAATGTGCAGTATTTCATACTTTCTATTTTAATTTATTTTTATTTATGAAGGAGGTACCCCTGGAGATCAGAGGACGTTGGTGTCAGGAGCCAGTTCTCTCCTTCCATCAAGTGGGTTCCATTGATTGACTCATCTCGTCATTCTTGGCAGAAACCACCTTTACCCACCGAGCCGTCTCATCAGCTCTTATTCTGTAGTTTCTAAAAGTAACATACATTATTTAAATCGAAAAAAAAAAAGAAGACAAAACACTAAAATTTCTCTAGAGTCACAACACTAAACATTGCAAGCCAGTTTAAAGTGGTACTAAGTCATTTTATAAGACTTGAGACTTGGGCTTGGAGAGATGGCTCTGTGGTTAAGATCACTGACTGCTCTTCCAGAGGTCCTGGGTTCAATTTCCAGCACCCATATTTTGGCTCACAGACAATTTTAACTCCAGTTCCTGGGGGATCCAGCACCCTCTTCTGGCCTCTCTGAGCTCTGTACACACATGTGGAACACATGTGTCTTGTTTGTAGGCAAGACACCCACACACATGAAAACTAGAAAAAAGATTAAAAAAAATAAAGATTTAAATGTCAAGACATTTTTTTAAAAAAATGAATAATTTAATCAGCCAAACACCAACCAACCAGTTGGTATGTGTTGAAATAGAGACAGAAGAGGGTAAATGCCCTCCTATTTACCATCCTATCCATAATTAAAGGCAAGCAGGTGAAAATTGAGGATTTTTAAATTATACTTTGCTAATATAAGTAGCTACTTAATATTTCACCACAGTAGCATTGAAAAGAAATAATGACATGTTGATTTTTGGGAAAAATATTCCAGTATACCCAACCCTCTCGTCACACTTACACAGCTGACTGATATTAAAAATCAATGACAGAGAATCCATAATAGTAACACGAGTCAAATGGAGTCTTACTTAATTTTTACACCAACTATGTGACCTAAATATTATTTAACAGGCAAGGCTCACGAAACAGAGATTAAATAGCCTGCCCTAAACCCTAGTAATTACTAGACATGGAAATCAAAGCTATGTCTGTAGTGTCCAAGACAGAATTGTTACCGTCTACAAATAAGCTCCCTGGAACTCCTAGTAATAGATAGCATGCAACCAACGATAACAGATAACAAGTCTATTGATTGTATGGATCACAGAGTGCTGACAAGTACATTGTCGCAGTTGTCTCATCCCTTGCGCTGTCCCTGTGGGAGGGATAGATTATGTCCCCAGTTTTCCTATGAATTGATTGAAGATTAGAGAGACGTATTTTCCAGAATTAGTTATGAGACCTACAAAGAGACATCCACATCTCCATTCGGCAAGAGTAAGATGGCTATGAAAAAGCATTCTTAAAATGAACACTTCCCTGAGATTCAGGGGACTCTGAAATCCTGACACATATTCTCATGGTTAGGGTTCATTACAGTAAAAAACTACAGATTAGTATCAGCCAAGCACTATACTCGATGTGATTTGCCCTGGGGAGCTACAAGAGAGGCTGTGGACAGTGCTGATCTGCCCTGAAACTGTAGGGTAACATGCACTGAACACTCACTGCAAGTAAGGAAGCCCCTAGCCTGCAAATCCAGACCTGGGCCCATCAGTTGATCATGGAGATATGGTTGACTGCCTACATGGCTGACTTGTAATTTTCAGTCTCTCCAGAAGTGGAGCTGAAACCACGAGTCTACCAAAGATACCTAGGTAAACAAAGACCTTCTGCCATAGGGCATTCCAAAGGCTTAGTGACCATTTCGAGGGAGGGAGCTAAGGGCAAAAGTCAGCCCTTCCTTAGGATAAGGCTAATTCTTTATCACTTAAACCGCCCATGTCATGGTGGAGACAACTTCTTTGGTTTCTAGTCTAGGTTTTTCTTGTTGCAATTGTTTAGTCTAAACACTAATTTGTGTGTGTGTTCTTTAATTTAAAAATATTTAAATCTATTCATTAGTTTATCTGTATGGTGTGCATGTATGCCTGAGTACCATATGTGTCTTGGTATCTATGGAGGTCAGGAGGAGCCATCAGACACCCTGGATCTTGAGTGACATCTGAGTGTGAGCCTTCATGTAGGTGCTGGAAGAGCAGTCACTGCTCTTAACTTTTGGGCCATCTCTCCAGCCCCAATAGATTTTTTTTTTAAATCTACTAGGGTAAACTATTTCACTGTTAGTGAACAAGGAGCCACTACAATGCATGTCAATATCATCCTGTGCTTTCCCCATTGAGCTGCCTGTTCCCCCAGAAAGGCAAAGCCACGTGTGCAGACACAGAGCCACGGCATTCAATAAGCTTGGAACAGTAATATGGTTAAAAGGTGGTTAAAAGGGACACCCTGGAGTCCAGGAGACCTGGATTTTCAGAGCACTTCTGCCGTCTGCCAGCACTGTTAACACCATGTATGAAGTTTAACTTCTTGATGTCTGTTTCCCTGTCCGTCCCTGACAGGGCAATGCAGTTCCCAGCACATGCTTGGGATATAGTGATTGTTTTAAAAGGTCTCTCTTTAACAATTAGAGAGATACCTGAATCTCTAGGAAAATCTGCTCTCCTCTCTCTCTCTCTCTCTCTCTCTCTCTCTCTCTCTCTCTCTCTCCCTCCCTCCCTCCCCCAATAAATGGTGAAGATTTTTAACTACAGCTTTTCATTTTTTTCACTCTTCTACAAAAAAAAACCCAACAACAACAAACAAAAAACAACCAACCAAACAAAAAAAAGACCCAACAAAAATAACTGTTCAGAAGGAAACAGAATTAAGATCAGTTTGTACCTCGTTTTGGCTTGTGACTTTTGGTGAGAGACATGTTTATTCTCATGGCCTTCCGTGGTCACCGTGGACCATCGCTGGCAGCCCACACTCCTTGAGGCTCAGTGAGGGCTCTGACTGTTCTCAAGTGTACCCAGGAATAGGCTGACTTCCCATTAACTCCTCAGTAGTGAGGTGGGAAAGAGATGCATAAGAATTGATTTCATTAGATTAATTTTCCCTCCTATGAATTACATTTATATTTTGTCCTTTGCTTGTTTCCTGCTTAATTTTTCTTTTGCTTTGCTTTGGTTACCACTTATGGACATTTTCAGAATATTCGTTTCTATTGGTCTACAAAAATATAAGTATTTCCCCAATTACTTGTTTTATTTTTCTTCTGCTTTTGAATTTCCCCCAAGGACTTGTTGTATATTATTCCCAAATCATCATAGTAATTCTAAATCTTTCTTTGCTCCATGACATTGATTCTGGAGAATAATTCTACTGTTTGGATTTTAACATTTTTTGACGTTTGAAAACCTTTGTTTATGTGTCTTTAAGAGATCTAATCCCCCTTCCTTTACTGCCTGTGAAATGAGGTGCAGTACTCCAAACAGGATGTTTCTCCATTTTGAGGGTATCACCAGCTTTCCGGTCCTATGGAGATCATACAGCCCAGGACTCTCCACTTCCTTCTTATATCCAGGAACACTACTGTTGTTTACCGCTTATTCACTGCAGTGGGGGTAAAAATTAGAAGTCAATGCTAGCTTGGCTCCTCTTCTTCCCATCCCTGGAAAATCACTTTGCTAGCTGCCCCTGGGTTCTTCTGCAGCAGCTACGGGCATGCAGCACGGCTGGGCCCTGTGCCTTTCCTCGGGGATCCCATTGCATGCATTTGGAATATGATTCTTTCTGACTTCTAACTTTCTGAAAACATTCAGTCTGTATTTCACTGAAATTGCTCTTTTACTTCTAGATTGGGATACCATGTTTTAAAATCTTCTTTTGTTATGCCTGGACATTTGGAGCAAGACAGAAACTTCTTTGTTTCCCATATTTAGTTGACTGTTTGTCCTTGACCACCTGATATTTTAATTCTTTTTTTAAAGATTTATTTATTTTATGTGCATGAGTGTATAATAGCTGTCTTCAGACACATCAGGAGAGGACACTGGATCCCATTACAGATGGTTGTGAGCCACCATGTGGTTGCTGGGAATTGAATCAGGACCTCTGGAAGAGCAGTCAGTGCTCTTAACCACTGAGCCATCTCTCCAGTCCCTGATACTTTAATTCTAACAAGCAGCTACTGTGCCCAGGTTGGCTGAGGCAGTTTAGCTGGTGTGAGACTCTCTAAAACCATGAAGCAAAACGTTACGTATATGTAAACATGTGTATTATCCTAGGGCATAAGCCAGCAATACTTGTTTTCAAAGAAAGCCATGAACCAGGTGTTTAATGATTGCATAAAACAGGACAACTAGAGTAACATAGTAAGACTAAAAAATTAAAAAGGTAGATGAATAAATAGAACTGAACAGAACAGCAGTATGATATTGATTTTAGAATTTTAAGTCAGGCTTTAAATTTTAGATTGTTTTTTAAAAGTCTTAAACTCTAGGTAACTTTGACCCAAGGAGTGGGACATAAGGGACTGGGGCATAAGGGACTTCCACCTCCTCTGATTGTCACATAGGTTTCCTGCTACCTGGTAACCGCTCGCCAGTTTCAGCCAAATCCAAATTAGAGAGGAAAGAGAATTCATGTACATTCAGCCCAGATGGTGGGAGCAACAGGGCCTGAGTTACTTTGCCTTTACCCTGTGATTTCTCTGTGGGAACAATTGAAATTAAAAAAAAAATGAGGTGGGGAGAGAAAATATTCTTTCTTCTCTGCAAAGGGAACAAAGGTTAAATATATGTGGGCAGAAATGAAACAACATCAATGTATAAATGGGAAGCAATGTGCTTTAATAGCTACACTTGGGATTCTGTAAACACACAAGTCCAGGATCAAGTAGCCTGTGGCCTTTCAGAAAGAGCATTTCCTGCATCCTCAGCAGCGGCCTCCATAGAGTCTCAAAGTGGTGACAACTGTGGAAAATGAAACACAGTTGTGTCGAGGGCAAAACCAAGAGTGCAAGTAACACTGAAGGGTGGATGGCCAGAAAGCTTTTATTCCTCTGCTTGGCCTTTATTGACATCTGAGGAATTTGCTTGGGTTGGTGGAGAAATCCTTGTGGTACTTACACAGGTAGAGGCTGTTTGACTGCTCTGCTTACCTTCCAGTGCTGGTAATTATTGGATGCTAATTGCACACACGAGCTGTTAAGTGCAGCCTCTTTTATATTTTCCCTGGCAATATTTGGAAATTCAAAGAACCTTTAAAGATAGATGCTGCAGAGAACAGCAATCCCAACCTCTTTCCTGCTCTAGAGGTGCTGAAACTAATCACAAGGCAGCATTAGTCTCCCGGGGGATACGCAGCACCTCACAGAGGTTCCAGAGTCTTCAGGGGCCCCAGTACTGAGCAAAGCTTGAGCCAGGCACAGGAAAGTTTTGTACCCCTTCCCCCCAAATATTTTTCCTCTCCTGAGTCCCTCCGTATCCTCAGGCTTTGGCAATGACTAATCTGTCTTTCATTCCTAAAACCCAGTCATTTAAAAATGTTATGTAAGTGGAAGTACATGATGAACAACGTTTTGGGGTTGGCCCTTCTTCACGCTGTAATTTCATGGAGTCATCCAAGTGGTTTTGTGTATGCATAGAACTCCCTGGCACAAATACACCAAGGCTCAGTTAACTTTCCACACATCCAGTTTCCTGGCACTTAAGAAGAAAGAATGTTATGCATGCTTATTTTTTTGTATGTGTAAGCATAAGTTGCCATTATTTCTGAATAAATGCCCAGAAGTACAACCTCTGGGTCATAAATTTTATTTTTTATTTTTTCCCCTTCCCTTTTCCCTCTTGCTCTGGCCCTGCTTGCTCCAGCCCCTGCTCACTCTGGGCTCAGCTCATTCCGGGATCCGCTCCTGACACTCATATTAGGGCATCAGATCCCATTAAAGATGGTTGTGAGCCACCAGGTGGTTGCTGGGATTTAAATTCATGACCTCCTGAAGAGCAGTCAGTGCTGAGCCATCTCACCAGCCCTAAAGTTTAATTTTATAAAAAATTATCACAATATTTTTCAGTGTGGTTGGTTCATTTTATATTCCTGCCAACAGCTGGTCCAATTTCCACATCCATTCAGTCCTTTTACTATTCTTAATTTTAGCTATTCTAGTAGGCATGCAATGACACATGACCGTGATTTTAGTTTCTATTTTTTATTATGGCTAGTCATACTGAATGCCTGTTTGTGTGCTAGCTTTCATTTGGAGATCCCCCCTCTCTTGTGAACTGTCTATTCATTTCCATGTTCTAATTATGTTGTGTCCTGACTGTCTGCATTATATATCCTAGATGCTACCAGTCCATTTTGGAATTCAGGTGAACTATCTCAGCTCTTGTCTATAAATAGACTCATATAGATTTGTCCATTTGTGATTGGCTTGTAATGTCCCAAGATTCAGACATGTTGTAGAACATACCAGAATACCTCTCCCTTTTAATACTAAATGATATTGTATTGCAGATGTTTCATGCTTTGCTTCCTTGTTTGTAGATGGATGACTGGGATAGTCAGTCTGTTATCTACTACGAATAGTGATGCTCTGCTCTCAAGTGTAAAACACTTTGTGAGCCTCTTTGAGACTTTCAAATACATCCAGAAGTGGACATTCCAGATTACACAGTGCTATGGTTCTATAACTGCCCTCCTCAGGTCCATGTGTTAAAGGCTTGTTTCTGAGGGTAGTTCTATTGAGAGGTTAGTCAGGGTTCTTTAGAGTCACAGAACTTATGGAATGAATATACAAGCTGCAGTCTAACTAACCCAACAATAGCCAGTTGTAAATGGGAAGTCCAAAAATCTAGTAGTTGCTCAGTCCCACAAGCCTTGGTGGTGCAGCTGGTTTTCTGTATAAGCTGAAATCCTGAAGAAGTAGGTTCCAGCAGATGTACCGGCAATAAGTACAAACAGGTAAAGAAGAGGGAACTTCCTTCTTCCATTATCCTTATGTAGGCCACCAGCAGAAGGTATAGCTCAGACTAAAGATGTGGCTCAAGATCTGGATTAAAGATGTGTGTATGTCTTCCAACCTCAAGATCTGGGTAATAGATATGCCCTCTATTTCAGGATTGTAATTCATTCCAGATATAGTCAAGTTAACAACTGGGGATAGACCTCACAGAGGGTATATTAGTTTTCTGCTGCTATGCTATAACACTATAGCCAAGACAACTTATAGAAGGAACTTTATTTGGCTTGTGGTTCCAGAAGACTGGAGTCTACAATCCAGGAAGCATGGCAGCAGGCAGCAGGCATGGGGGCAGGAAGCTGCAAACTCACATCTTGAACCAGAGGTACAAAGCTGAAAGAGTCACCTGGAAATGGTGAGAGACTTTTAATCTCAAAGCCTGATCCCACTGACATACTTCTTCCAGCAAGACTTAAACCCTTATGCTTCTCCAAACAGCACCCCTGGGAACCACGTGTTCAATGCCAAAGACTGGTGGAGGGGGCATTCCTCACTCACACCACCTTGTAGATGATGGGTCCTTTTGGAGACGAGGCCTGGTGTGAGTCTTTAGGTCACTGGAACTCTTGCCACTTTCTCTTCTCTTTTGTTCCCTGGTGATGAGGTGAACAGTTTGCCCCCCAACATGGAACACACCCATGAAAGGCTCAATGTGAGCACCTGATCTTGGATTGGATCTTCCAGAGTAACGAGTTGGATGAAATATTTCTCTTGTAAGTTAATTTCTTCAGTTGTTTTGATAGCAATAAGCAGCTTGCTAATACATTCGGTAATGCCATGGTGTCTTTAGGAACTGCCATGCTCTCACATACAGTTGTAGTGTCCCTATCGCTTTGTGTTCTGTACCACTTTATATTTGTAAGGATTCTCCTTACCAATGCATGCCACTTTCCGAGTTTGTTGTTGTTCTTTTGGATAGTGGGCACCTTACCTGCTGTACTGTGGTATAGCATAGCATTTTTTAAAAAAAGATGTATTTATTTTATGTATGTTTATGTATATATGAATACACTGTCGCTGTCATCAGACACACCAGAAGAGGGCATCAGATCCCATTACAGATGGTTATGAGCCACCATGTGGTTGCTGGGAATTGAACTCAGGACCTCTGGAAGAGCAGTCAGTGCTCTTAGCCATCTCTCCAGCCCGAATAGCATTTAAAGTAACATTTCCCAAGTGACTTTTTGAGCCACTGAACATATCTTTATATTTTTTATTGCCCATTTGTACATCTTTTGATAGCTCACTACTCAAGTCCTTTGTCCAATTTTATTGGCTTCTTTGTTTTCCTGTTGTTGAGTTTTAAGCATTCTCTGCATATTTTTAATCCTCAATTCCTATCAGATATATATGATTTGCAAGTATCTGCTATTGTGTGTCTTTCTCTGTCTCCTTTTTTAACCTGTTCAATATTGGTTTTTATGTATAAAATGTTAAAATTTATAAAAAGCATAATTTTACTATTTTTTATTTTATTTCCTGTGCCCTTTCTATCACATCTAAGAAACTACCATCAAATCCAGTTCAGTGTTTGCTTCCAAGAGTTTTCAAATTAGGTCTTTCTTTAATCCATTTTAGATTAATTACTTTTGTACGTTGTGTTTGGTAAGGGCCCAGTTTTACTATTTTAAATGGGGATATCCAGTTTTCTCTGCCCCATTTGCTATAAGGATCATTTTTCAGTATTGAATGGCTTGGTATGGTTATCAAAAATCACTTAACCATATACACATTGATTTTTCTCCTGAGTTGTCAACCGACCTCTGCAGTAGCATATTTGTGCACATGTGCGTATGCATGTGTGTGCGTGCATGCAAGCATGTATGTGTGTGTTGAGAGACAGGATCTCATTAGACAGCCAATATTGGCCTCAGGTTTGGACTCTTCTTCTTCAGCCTCTCAAGTGCTGGGAAATACAGATTTATCGCTATGCCAAGCTTTCTTCCTTTTGATACGATCATGGATGAAATTGTTTTGTAAATTCCACCACAGATTACTCACTGTCAGCAGGCAGAATGTGACTGAGTTTTGTGGGTTTTATTTTAGTCCTATGATTTTAAGGAATTCATCATTACTTTGGGTTATGGGAAATCTTTAATGTCTATATCTATAGGGTCACATCATTTGTGTAAAGAGCTGTCTGCTTCTCTCTTCCTAATTTAGAGCCTCTTATTTGTTTTTCTTTCTAATTAGTCTTCCTAGAGTTTTAAGAACTCTACTCAACAGAAGTATCAATAGAAGAAAAGATGCCAGTCTGATACCACTGAATGTGTCTTTGTAGTTTTTCAAATGAACCTTTTAGTATGTCAAAGTAATCTCCTAGTCCTAATATATTAAATGTTTTTTAATCATTAGAGAGTATTTATCATTTTGCATCAATTGAGATGATCATATAATTGTTCTTATTCATAAAACTGGTTATATTACTTTTTTTTGAGAATTTCATACATAAGTATGGTAGCTACATAATTCTGATCCATACTCAGCTTCCTCAGCTCCTCCCCTACCCCCAACTCATGATCTATTTTTAAATTATTCTTGTTTTATATATAAATATAAAATAAATATTATACATATATCTATATCTATATCTATATCTATCTATCTATCTATCTATATGTATATCATATGTATCACACATACAATTCTGCTGAGTTACATATGTGTTACATATGTGTATTTACCTTCCAGACACAAATCTTATCTGGTCACTGTGTATAATCCTTATGATATGCTGTGGCATTTCACTTGCTAGTATCTTGATGATTTTTTTTCCTCTTGGATTTAGTTTGTATTGTAGGCAAGAGGGAGAAAAGGGGCCAATGGCTTCTACCTTTATCTGCCTAAGAATCTATATTAGTCAGAAAAACAAGACCATTAAGATACATTCACCCCTTCCCCTCCCTTCCTCCCTCTCCCTCACCCTCCTCACTCCCCCCCCCCCCCGACTTGGAGGGAACTGGGACTTGATCCAGAGATTGCCTCACCTGATTATGGAAGCTGCAAGTTAGAGATCCAGAAAGACCAAGAGTGCAGGATAATTCAGTGTGAATCAGAGGCCTGAGAAACAGACGAACTGATGTCTCCTCCCTAAGACTTAAGGCCTGAGAATCAAGAATGTCAGTGCCCGTGGGCAGGAGAAGATGATGGTTTAAGCAGAGAGACAATTCAGGCTCTTGACAGACTGGATGATGCCCATCTTCACTGCAGAGAGAACTTCTTTATTCTGTTTACCAATTCAAAAGTTTTTCAGGAACACTTTCAGGCACAGCGTGGGTGTTTCATCACCTCTAAGGGCTTCCTTAGTACTGTCAACACATAAAAGTAACCCTGACAACATCTACATTCTATGCTCGACTCTAATCCCCACCTCTGTGGCAACCCAAGTGACAGCATGTTAAAGATGGTAGTGAGGATGAAATAAGAGTTCTGAAAGAAACAGAAATTTAAACTGTCACAGCAACACCAGAATAAACCAGTCTCTTGACCCTATACACGTAATGCAGTATTGTTGATTGTGTAGCTTAAGGCCTCCTGGCAACTTCCAAGGAGGAAGTAAGACATGGTGAAATAAGGGAAACTTACAATAAAAAGGAAGACCATTGTGGTGGTTTGGATGAGAACGATCCCCATGGGCTCATGTGTTTGAATGCTTGGTCAGCAATAGGTGGAACTGTTTGGGAAGGATTAGGAGGTGTGGCCTTATTGGAGGAGGCATGTCTCTGGAGGTGGGTTTTGAGGTTTGAAAAGTCAACACTATTCCAGTGGCTCTCTCCCTTGCCTCTTGGTTGTTATTTCAATAAGTATTCTCTCAGCTACTACTCTACTCCCACACTTGCTTACCTGCTGCAAGTCTCCCTACCATGCCGGTCATGGTCCCACCCTCTGAAAATAGAAGCAAACCCTCAATAAACAGTTTCTCCTATATATTGTCTAAGTTATGGCATTTAATCATAGTAATAGAAAATAAGCTAAGATAATTTCCTACCTACAGGAAAGGGCTCTAGTGATAAGAACCAAAGCTCTAGTTTCTGCCATCCTAGACTCACTAAGTTTTTGGGTGCAGATGAGTTTGTAGAAAAGGGGATAAACTCATCTCATCCCAACTCAGCCTTTTTCACCTAACATTTGGCAATTGGAACTTGTTCTGGAGTTTTATATGACCTTGACTATATTTGTTTCAGAAACATACTCAGGGCAACATACACATATGTCATTTCCATAAATAATTTTTTAAAAAGTCAGGATCTTGCAAGAGCAGTTAGTGTCCCATAAAAAGAAAAAGGAGCCTTGTATTTTACATTGTTTGGCTACTAACAGGTTCCACAATACTAGAGTCCATACTTAAATGTGATGAAAAAATAAAACAGGTGTTGTGTCAAGACTTCTTGCTGTTCCCTCCATCTGAGTGACTCTTGCCACATCAGTCTCTCTGGGAGAGTTTCAGCAGTGTCATGTCTATTTTTAACTAAAAGCCAAGTGCTGCAGAACTCAGACCAGATGTTGAGCTATACATGAACTGTCTGTGTTACCAACACTTAGTGTCCAGGGCTCCCAGTGCTGAGACACACCATTTGTTTGCACACTCACCGTGCTTCTGGCTACAGCTCGGCTGTATCAGACCTGATTTGTCTTGGATAATTTCTGCTTGAAATCTTAAAAAGCCAAGCTAATTATAAGCTAATAGAGAATAAGTGTTCTCAAGGCAAAAGTAGGATTCTTCCAAAGGAAGCCACTGATTAGAGAATTTATTTGTTCAGAGTGGCCGGGGCTGAGTGGGTAGAAGTAAGCTTGTCTTTATAGTGTAAGAGAGGGGAAAGGGATCATTGAAGTACTTGTCACCCCATGTGTGCAGTGTCCCAGTTTAGTATGACATAAACCTTGTGAATATGTATCATAATGTATACTTTAAAACAAACCTCTAAGTGTCAAAAAAAAGTACCTGTTACCAATTGTTTTGATTAGGTTTCCAGTGAATTTAGAAATTCCACATATAGAATCAGTATCGCTGTTTTTTTTTTTTATGCATGAAATAATTTTGTGCTTTCACCTCAAGACTAGAAAATGTTGTAATGGCTTACTCTCATTTTCTAGGGCTTTTCAATTTTATATCCTTCTGTTAGGTATATTAAAATCTAGGGCATATAACTGTACATTTTATCCAACAATTCTTGTCGGTATCTTTTAAGAAAAAATTAAATACTTGGGGCTGGAGAGCTGGCAAGGCGGTTAAGAATGCTTGTTGCTCTTTCGGAGGACTCAGATTTGCTTCCCAGCACCCATGTGCCAACTTGCAGCTGTCTGTAACTCCAGTTTCAGGGGAGCTAATGCCCTCTTCTGGCTTCCTTTGACACTAGGAACACACACACACACACACACACACACACACACACACACAAAGCTAAAAAGAGAAAAATAAGAAAATCAAGATGAGTGCTGGAGAGATGGCTCAACAGTTAAGAGCTGCTCTTCCAAAGGTCTTAGTCTTGAGTTCAATTCCCAGCAACCACATGGTGGCTCGCAACCATCGGTAATGGGTTCTGATGCACTCTTCTGGTGTGTCTGAAGACAGCTACAGTGTACTCATATACATAAATAAATAATTCTTTAAAAAAAAAAGAAAATCAAGACAACACAGGACTGTTTCAGAGTTAAAGAAAATCATAATTATTCTAAGAACTAATTGCAAAAAGATTTTTTTTATTATTTCTTAGAAAGTAGAAATCTATTAAGCCAGAATTTGTCAATAATGTGTATGCTCTTAAAGGCCTGGCTTAAAGGCTCTCGTCTTTCCTTTTGTTTTTTGTTTTTCTCCTCTTCTGTGGCACGTTCTGTACACTTTTAAACTCTTTCCTACTGGAACATAAGCCTTGTGAGGTCTCATCTGTCTGGTAAATCGTTACAGTCTAGGGAAAAATACCAGTGCTCAGTGAAGAATTATGTCTCCATTCATGGGTGTGGTAATTTCAATATGCTTGGTCTAGGGTGCGGTACCACTAGGAGGTGTGACCTTGGCTGGAATAGGTGCTGTCTTGTTGAACAAAGTGTGTCACTGTGGAAGTGGGCTTTGAGAAAGCTTCCTCCTAGATGCATGAGGATGCCAGTCTTCTCGTGGAGGCCTTCAGTTCAAGATGTAGAACTCTCAGCTCCTGCAGGACCGTGCCTGTCTGCATGCATGTGATTATCATCACACACTCCGATTGGTTTTGTTTCTTTGGAGAACCTTGACTACACAGGAAGAACACAGGACAGCTGGGCATCAGTGCTCACTATGTCCCATTGCATTGCCACCTAGAGCAGAACCCAATTACGTGGGTTGTGTTGAAAGGACGAGACATGGCCTCAAAAGCTCTTCTGCTCAATTTCGTTGTGCTCCAAAGTTGGTTGGAAAGAGTTATGACAAATAAACACAGGACCAAATAGCAAAGGTCACAGATGTCCTGACCTCATTGGTGAGCACACATTAGCTGGGAATGCTGCGCCAGCCAGCAAATGTTTCCAAAGAGACAAACACACAGTCTGTCACTCCCAGACTTATTCTTTGTTCTCAACTTAACTACATATGAAATTACCTACATATGAAACCCAAGCTGCTGGCTACACCTGTGAGGACTTTTTCTTCATTAGATCATTTGAGGTCTGAAGACCCACCTTAAATCTGTGCCGCACCTTCTGGTGGGAGCCTCTATAAAGGGTGTGGAAGAAGGAAGCTCTTGCTTTCCCTGGCAAGTTTATTTCTTCACTGCCATTAGAGCCTCCTTCTTTGGGATTCCAGCTTATATTGAAGACCACTGAGACATCCAGCTTTGGACTGAGCAGCTACTGGATTCTTCCTTATGTTGAGAGACAGCCACTGTTGGAATAGTCAGATCACAGCCTGTAAGCCACTCTAATAAATCGTGTGTGTGTGTGTGTGTATTTCCACCAATTCTGTTTCTCCAGAGAACCCTGACTAATACAACTACAAATGAAAAAAAGCTCCATCAACCCTCCCCTCCCCAAAGGATCATCTGAAAGCAAATGTTTATACATTATTTTGTTACTGAAAATCCCTTAGAAGTTAACTAGAGAGAGTTTGGGGTAAGGTGATGGATCAAAAGTTGCCTCTGTATGACCTGATCATAAAGTAGTGAGGATAAGGAGAATCAGACCCTATTGTACATAAAGAAAGACAAGGGAAACTTTGGACATCCACAAGAGGAATACTAGGACACCTGAAAAGTTCAAGGAAACAGAAGGGCAAGGCACAAAAACAGAAGAAAGTCAGGCAGAGTGACTCCAGCTACATAGACATCGGTTCTCTCCTCAGGTAGGTTTGCAATCTCAAACTGTTGTGAGGTAAACTGACCAGATGTAGAAGACCCTTCTCCTCAGAACTAGAAATGATGTCCCAGTGATCACAAACCCTCAGTTACAGAGTTCAAAGACACTGAAATGGGTAAAACACCAGCTGGAGATCTTGGAAATTTACTAACATAGATGATCGGTGAACTCAAATAAACCAACTAAATGAATCAAGTAAAGAAATCGAACCATGACCCAGACAAAGAAGGCAGAGAAAAGTCAACAAAATGGATGAGAAAATCAGTAATATAGACAGAAAAACATCGACTAAAAAAAAAAAAAAAGAATTTAGCAAGGAACTTGAGATTAAGAACAAAGCTAAGCTAAATGGTGGAAATGACCACATTGGTCAATCAGTTAGAAACACAGAGGAAAGCATCACCGGTAGATTTGGGCAAGTGCAAAGAAGAACAGAGATGGAAGTGAAGGCTGAGAAAACACTGCATTCAAACATCAACACTTTAACCCTCCAAATAGTTAACTATGAAATGGCATACCCACACACTTGAAAGTTATAGACAGAATGTTTAGAATAGTAAGCACCAGTGTGGCGGTTTGAATATGAGAATGGCTCCCATCGCACATATATTTGAATGTCAGCCTTCGCAGCTGTTGTATTACAGAAGGGTCAGGTCATCGCAGTCTGTGGTGGTTTGAATATTCTTGGCCCAGGGCATGGCAGTAACCTGTAAGCCAGCCCCAATTAAAACCTTGTTCTTTATTAGAGTTGCCTTGGTCATGGTGACTCTTTACTGCAATGTACACCCTAACTACTAAGACACTGTATTACTGGATGTAACAGGCAAGGTGGGTCAGGCCCACCACTGTCTTACTGGATGTAACTTGTTTGGTGTCACTTCACAGATTGTTAGAGAGGAATTTTGTTTCATGGAGAGTCTTTTTGGTTGTCTATTTTTTCAAGACAAGGTTTCTCTGTGTAATAGCATTGGCTGTCTTGGAACTCACTAAGTAGACTAGGTTGGCTTCAAAATCAGAGGCCTCTGCCTCCCAAGTGCTAGGATTAAAGGCATGCACCTGTGTGGCCACCACCACCACCAGTGCCCCCCCCCCAAGTTCCCGTGGAAATCCACCCATTCTTACTTAGGTGATACTTAACATTCAGCTTGGGACTTTAGTTCTTAAGAGTTGACTCTTTAGATTGCTTAAGTTTAAATACAAATTGGTTTAAGATTAGTGCAAGCTCTAAGGGCCTTATAGTTAGTTATGTTCAAGTTGGAGTAAAATGAAATGAATACTTGAATTATTTATCTCCCTTTTTTGTAAAACAAAACAAAAACCCAATAAAACCAAGATGTCTCTGGAGACTTTTACAGAACCCATTTCTTTTTTCCTTATTTTGGTTTCTGAGACAAGGTCCATTCTGGGCAGACCTCACTGGCCTGACACTTGCTAAATAACCCAGGCTAGCTTCAAACTTGCTGTAATCCTCCTGCCTCAGCCTCTCAAGTGCCAGGATTTCAGTCATGCCATCTGTGTCATCCACCATACTTGCCTCCAAGAGATAGTGTCTGGAGAGGCTTCCAGGTCTTTGTGGTTGTAGGGGGCATGGAGGTCACTGTGTTCCTAGATAAACACTGGAGGAACCTGGCATGGTAAGCTCACAGAGTTGTTCCTTCAAGGAAAGAAATGCAATACTGTAGGAGGAGCTAAGGTGGGAGGAGTAAGGAGAGGAAGAGGAG
>NW_021604719.1:4327555-4329230 GCF_004785775.1 Grammomys surdaster
AGAGAGAGAGAGAGAGAGAGAGAGAGAAACATGGAGGCGGATGTTTGCGTGTCTCTGGCAGTCAAAGGTAGTTGGTATATCTAGGTTGAGTATTGGATTACACCTCTGATTGAGCGGGCACCTTGTTATTGATCATTAACAAATATATAAAGCCTTTGGATAATCTAAGCATTAGAGTCTCACTTGTACCGAGCCCTCGTGGTTGGCCAGATGGTCTGGGCAATGCCCAGCCTTGAGGAGACATCATGGAAGATTGGCAGAGCCATCTCCTATGCTGGCGTCTCGTGGGTAGCAGGGCTGGTGTTTCTGGCTAGCCATTTCTAGCTGCGTGCACGTGGCCTCCAGCTGAGAAACATGGCGGCTGAGCTAGGCAGAGCCGACGAACTTAGATAGTCAGTTTGACCAGTGGCCAATTTTAACTGTTTACTTCAACACAGTACCTGTTATCTGCCCGTAGGCTGGAGCACATGGATTTCTATGCTATGTGCCTAGAGACTTTTCTGGCACTGGACCTAGCCCCTTGTGGTACACTTGTTTTACTCAGTCAATCAATAAAACCCATCTTTATGGACTTTACAAAGAGTTTTATAGTGTCTGATCCGTATTTAGTGTACTGTGTTCCTCGAAGGGATCTATGTATGCTTTGTTGTGCAAATAGGATTAGAAGCAAAATATTTTAATTCTGAGAGACTCAAACTCTATAAATTATTATTACTGGACTTAAATAATAGTTCTCATTATTTATTTATAGTTGAGGCTTGAGTTGCTTTTGTGTCTCTACACATAAATGTTTTATATTTAAATATTATTGTTACTGAACAGCTTTGCCAATTATTTTTGACACTTTGTTTTTCAACTCTAGGCTTCAAATATTATATAGTAAAATCATTATGATGTTGTTTTTGGGGGAGTTCTCAGGAAGCTTCTGCAACATGTTTAAGATTTATTACAGGCTCTATAAAAGGAATGATGCCAAAATGATATGTCAAAACAGAGTGTGTATATTCATATGTACATCTTTTAATTAGCAGTCCAACTAAATAGATGAGTTATCCTATCATCAATTTTGCAGCATGGGAGAGGAGACAAATCTCAACTCAAAAATGATACATTTGCTTTTTCAGTCAATTACACTAGATTAAACATTATTAACATATTTCTGTTCTTATTTTCAGATATTTATGAATCATAGTATGATGGTTTAAAAAGGAATGGCCTCCATAGATTCATGTGTTTGAATGCTTGGCCACAGGGAGTGGCACAATTAGGAGGTGTGGCCTTGTTGGAGGAAATGTGTCACTGTGGAGGTGGGCTTTGAAACCTTCCTCTAGCTTCCTGGAAGTCGGTCTTCTCGTTTGTCTTTGAAACAAGATGTAGAACTCTCAGCTTCTCTAACACCATATCTGCATGGATGCTTCCATGCTTTCACATTGATGATAATGAACTGAACTTCTGAACCTGTAAGCCAGCCCCAACTAAATGTTGTCCTTTATGAGAGTTGCCTTGGTCATGGTGTCTCTTTACAACAATGGAAGCCCTAACTGAGACAGCTACCTATCCTCCTGTAGATGGTCTTACACCCATGAACAAGGCATATAGGCAGCAATAAGTGGACTCAGCCAGTATTTGAGAGAAAGACACACACACACACACACACACACAGAGAGAGAGAGAG
>NW_021604719.1:4329330-4348090 GCF_004785775.1 Grammomys surdaster
AGAGAGAGAGAGAGAGAGAGAGAGAGAGAGAGAGAGAGAGGAGAGAAAGTAGTAAAGTAGTTCAGGAAGTTAAGAGAAAGTATGGGCATGAAATTGGGAGAGAAAAGTGTTGTAGGGCATAAGGGAAGAACTGGAGATGAGGAATTGTGTAAATTTGATCAAAACACACCCTAAGGATGCATGACATTCTCAATAAAGTAAATTAACAAAAGATGGGCAGAGCAGGAGTTAACTATTGAGAGACAGGGAACTGAATTGATTATGGCTCCGTTTCATGTATAACAGACACATGAATACTGGCTTCTTTTCTTCTTAGTAACATCTGTTAATATCCTCAGCAGGCATTTCCTTTAGATCCCACTGAACTAATGACTGCTGAGATTGCTTCCAAAGTTAATATGATAGTAACTCAATAAAATAAATCCAGCTGTAAGGCATTTTCTTAAGTAGTGATTGATGGGGGAGGGTCCAGCCCATTGTGAATGGTATCCTCTGTGGACTGGTGGACCTGGGTTCTATGAGAAAGATGGCTGAGGCAGCTCTGGTAAGCAAGCCAATAAGCAGTTCCCCTCCATGGCCTCTGCATTGGCTCCTGCCTTTAGATTCCTGCCCTGTTTGAGTTCCTGTCTTGACTTCTTTCAATTATGAACAGCCTCATAGAAGTTTAAATCAAATAAACCCTTTCCTGCCCAGTTTGCATTTTGGTCATGGTGTTTCATAGCAGACACAGAAACCCTGACTAAGACACAAAATCCATTCGTTTGACCTTATGAGATCCTCTATTAGACCTCAAGGACCCAAGTGTTGGACATAAATGAAGACAAGTAGCAGTGGTGTGCTAAGACCAGAGCTCATATCTATCACCACGCCCGCCTGCTTGCCTTGTACATGTCACGGCACCAGGTGGGTTGTTTGCTTTGCTTTCATTTGCATTTTTGTTATATTTATTTTTATTTAATGTGTATATGCTCAGGTGTGTGTGTGTGCACATGCATGTGTGTGTGCATACGTATGTACATGTGTGTGTACACATGTACAGAAACCAGAGATCAGCCTCAGGTTTCATTCATCACAAACTGTCCATCTCGTTCTTTGATACGGGCTCCCCAGTTTGGCCCGGAGCTTGACAATTGGAGTAGGCTAGCTGGCCAGTGAGCCCCAGGATTCTATGGATCTCTTCCTCCCTGGTGCTGGGATCACCACACCCAGCCTCACCTTTAAACCTGATTTTGGTGTGTGAATGCATGCCATGCATGTATGCCAAGGCTCATGGAGGCAAGTCAGAAGACAATCTCAGGTATCAGTCCTGCTTTCCATTCTGGGACAAGGTCTCTCTTTTGTCTAGTGAGAGCACCTAAGCAAGCACTGATCTCTACAACCAGTGGGCGGTTTTCCTCTTAACCCAGCATGGTGTGCTTTGCCAGGGTCTTCATTTAGGACCCTTAGCTCTTCTGACAGCTGAGAAAAAAACACATTGGAATTTCAGCTGGAGTTTTCCAAACAATAGACAAAATTCCATTTTACCTCTCTTAGTCTTTAAAAACAATGACTTAAGCCAATATAGTCAATTACGCAGATGAAACATTCACAAGGACTCAGCGTGGGAGTTCAAGGTTACTTGTCTGGAATCCTGGCTTTTGTCGCTCAAATCAGAGATCTTTGAAAGGACAGTGCCTGGAGACTGGGCATGGAGTCCTTAGTAGTTGTCTGTTAATAAATCCCAGAATGCTTTGAGACCTTAAATCCTCAGCAGGATGGCAGCTGGGAAATAAAGGACAACAGAATTTGGTGAAGGGAGATTAACAGAGGCCCAGCGTGGAGAGAGGCTGCAATACCATGTGAGGTTCCCAGTGTCCCTAGAGCACATTGTGTAATCCCCTTGCTTGTCCCTCAGCTGGACACATGCTTTGTGCTCCTGCCAAATTGCATAAGGAGAGATTTCAGTGCTTTGAAAATGTGCTTTGGGTATGAGGACGCTGTGGCAAAGACATCAGACCACTCTGTCAGGACTTGGGCTGAGGAAGCACCACTTATGCCCTGATATCCCGTCTGTCTGTCTGTTTCTCTGTCTCTGTCGCTATCTCTCTCCTTTCTTAAACTTACTTTAATGTGTATAGGTATCTTTCCTGTGTACCACCTGTCTGACTAGTGTTCAGGAGGCCAAAAGAGAGTGTTGATTCCTCTAGAACTTGAGTTATAGGTGTTTGTGAGCCACCAAGTGGGTGCTAGGAATCCAACTCAGGCCTTCTGGAAGAGAAGCCAACACTCTTAATCATGGATCCATCTAGTCAATCCTCTTCTATCCTATCTTTCTCAGTGGCCCCAGTTTGTAGCAAGTTGCAGGGCATTCAAGGTTGTCATAGGAATGTAAGGAAGACATTGGGGGTGGACTGGAGAGATGGTCCAGCAGTTAAGAGTTCCCAGTATCCACAAGGCAGTTTGTAACTACTTGTAACTCTAGTTCCAAGGGATCTGATGACCTCTTCAGACCTCCATAGGCTCCTGAATGTACTTGATGCACATACTTCTTGAAGGCACACGCAAATACATACATTAAAAAGAAGTAAACAAATAAAACATTTTTTTAAAATATAGAAGGGATCTGAGGAGAGGACTCTCAGGGCTCAGGCATCCAAAAGTACAGTACCAGTGATTTAAGTATGTGACATATTTTCTGAGATCTGTCTCCTTCTAACCATCATGGCTCCATTAACCTTATTTATTGATAACTTGGGAACGATATGCCAAATGCATTCAGAGTGCATGTTGTGAACAAGAACCCAGGCATGATCTGGGATCTTGTAAGACATGCCTTCTCAGACCCCAACCCACATGGACTAAATCAGACCTTCTGAGATTGGTCCAGGACTCTGTGTTTAACTAAGAATGTTTTGTGTTCCAGAAGATTCTGAGGCACACCTCTGAGGGGAAATGATGTCACTGTGTCACTGGGGAGCAAGCAGTCTGGTGGGGGTTGCTTATGAAGTGGCTAAAGCCCCACAGGAAGGGAATCAGAGCCATGAGTTCTCTTTACACAGAGACCAAGAATGGGAAAACAAGTGTCTTTCTCTAGTTTGCTTGCACTAGATCCATGCCAATGAGTTGGCAAAACATTACACACCTCCACTGTGACTAACTGTTTTGAAATAGTAGGCAAGAGGAGAGGTTGAGTAGTTCAGAGAATTAAGGAAGAACAGGTTGTTTTGAGAGTCTGAACCCTTTTCCCGGTCCATTATCTTTCTATAAATACTTTGAGAGCTCAGAGTGGGCGTTGTTCATGCCCTTGGCTTGGAACCTTCCTTCATGAACATTTGAAAAGTGAATGAATGAAGTTAAGGTTGTGTCTTACTTCTGTGGATTATATTCTGGAGCACGATGCACGCCCTTGCTCACACAGGTTGTTGGCAGGTTCCAGATCCCTGCAGCTGTCAGGCTGAGGTTCCCAGTTCCCTGTTCCCAGTTCAGCCTTACACAGGCTACAGAAGCTGCCAGTATTCTTTGGCTCATGGCCACTTTCCTCTGCCTTCATGGCCAGGCTGAGTTCCTTTAGAATACTGAATCTTTCTTCTTTCTTATCTTTCCCTGGCTCTTTTCTTCCACTATTAAAGGTTCATTCTGGGAAATAAGGATTTGCCAAATAATCCAGAGAAAGTGCATAGTATCAAGGTTCAGAATCTTTGTTACATTTGCGAAATCCCTTTTTCCATATAAAGTAGATATTCACACGTTATGCAGACATTTGCCTCATTGATGAGCCACTCTTCTGCCTTCTATAATGTGTCCTAGAAACACTGAATACTAGACATTGAATGTAGTAGATACATTGTTTCTGCAAAAGTCATTAGCATAACTGGTCAACAGCCAATATTAACTCTTTGAGAGAAGATGAATTCAAAGACACCAGTCTGCATCCCTCTGCTATCACCTCTTCTAAAGGCTGCCCCTCCCTTGTTCAGACACTTCTAAACAGCAATTTCTCTTCCACTCTCCTTTGCCTGCCTTCCAATCAAATCACAATATAAGTAGTTGATAACTATGGGTAGCTTTACTAAAAACTGAGTACCTTCACACAAACCAACATGAAGCAATCACATTATCTCAATTAAGTATTTGTATTATTTTAGAGGCAAGAGATATTGTTCTTTTAGGTATTTAAAGTCAGGGATAGTCAAACAACCTAATCAGGGTAGTAAATACCAAGGCTTACCATCCACAAGGCCTGCCCACCCCATGGTGATGCCTCAGCTCTCTCCATTCCAAGAAATGAACAGCAAACTTGACTGAGGGTTATTCATCACACATAAAGATCTCAAATCTTAAAGGACAATACCAATCAATGATGGAAATCAGGGCACCTGGATTAGGCCTAGGCAAGAACTCAACACATCCACAACCACTTGGAAAACATTTGCTGATAAAGCCCAGCAGAGGACAGGGCTTCGCTGAAGCATGGGAGAGAATTCTTCTGAGTCCCTTCAAGCCAGAAAAACAGAAACTAAGATGTATTCATTAGCTAGAAAGGAGACTTGGAGGATAAATTAGTCATTGCTATAGGCACAGTGTTGCAACAGTTTCTTATTTCTTAGTTGAAATTCCATCGGTAGCACATTATTTCAGAAGTGGTCCAAATGTCCCTTCCACACGAGCCACTGTGTGATGAGCTCTGCTGTCCCTTTGAACAGTTAGCCACTCCTGACCTCACTGTGTTAACTAGCGTTCAGTGATTTATTTTAGCAAATGCATGGGGAAGAGTTTGTCTTTTGCTGGTGTCATCCTCAGAGGTGAGAAGGAATTGTAAGCTGAACCACAGATTGAAACACATCAGCACTCATCATACCACAACACAAGCTAAGTCCCAAGCTCATGTCACCTTTATCCCAAACAAGATCTTAATGAAGAAACTCCCAGGCTTTAATTCTGAATAGCATCTTTGTTTGGAAGCCTAGGCCGATCTCCAAGAATTTTAAACAACTGCTCCATACAGGGCAGGAGAATCCCACTTCTTGTTTTGCTCCCAGAAATCTTTACTCCAGCCCATTCCATTCATAAAAAGGCGCAATGTTCCAGGAGAACAGGGGCCAGACTGTATTTACAGCACTCTACTTCAGCCCAACATGGAGGATCAGTTCCCACCAGGCTCCTGAAAGAAGAGCAGTCAGATCTGACTTTTCAATGAGCTGCAGTCTTACTGAAGTCAGACATAAATATTATTATGTTCTTGATCATCACGAATGCATTTGCTGCTTCCAGCTATGGTGACTGTTCATCAGACAGAGACATTGGCAAAGCAGTGAGAATGCGCACGAGGGTGTGTGTGCTGTCCTTCCGTGTAGCACTTTCTAATGTGTAGACCTCACTTAGACAAAGTCTTTGTATCGTCTCAGTCTCTAGGAGACTGAAGACAGAAAGCAAATAGAGAGAGATTGCTAGGAGAAAGGAAGAATGTCAGTACTGAAGCCACTGCCAAGAGCCAAGAGGCTGGGAGGGAGGGCTCGGCTGTCACGAGCACTTGCTTCCTTCCAGACAACTCAGGTTTAACTCCCAGCATAGTGGCTCACCACTGTATGAACCTCCAGTTCCGGTGGCACCTGACACCATTTTCTGGCCAAGCACCAGACACAAAAGTGGTACACAGGCACACACAGAAGCTAAACACCTATACACATAAAATAAAACTTTAAAAAGAATGAATTCAGAGCCATGCAGATGCCACAGGAAGATGTTGCTCAGAGCCCCGAGTATCTGACTGTCCCTGCCATGGATCCGTGGGACAGACCCAGGTAATATCAAGTACGCAAGGACTTGAGCACAGTAGATTCTCAGAATGTGAGTTTGTCATTCATTTAAAAACAAATAGAAACAGACAATGTGTGAGCATAAACACCTACGTGACAGGCAAGTCGGGCATTGAAAGCAAGGCACAGGGTCACTGGCCTACCTTCACTTCCTATAAACTGTGTTATTATAAGAAACACTTTAATGAGAAAGTGAACCTGAGCTTTTCCGCCACAGTACTCCAAGATGCATGAGGACAACAGAAACCAGAACTTAGAGGTCGTCTCTGGTCTTCTCTTCAATAGACTTTCCAAACTTCTATCACACAGAAACTTCAAAGCAAGAAAAATGAGCCATTTATAGTCTGAGGTTTCACCAAAATTTATGTATCAGAACACAATATGTTACCAAGAGCTTCCATCTGGGACATTTCCCAAGATGAAAGGATTTACTCTAAAAAGAGGCAGTGACCACAAAACTCATCGAGCAACCACTGTGGCCTTTCTGTTCACAGTGGAGCTGCTGTTTGCACTAGGGTTTTCCAGAGGCTTCCAGCACACTCCATGTGCATCGCTGTGCTTGCAGCTCACTGGAGGCTCTGACTGATGGGTGTCTGGAAGCTTTGTCCTGTTCCTTTGTTCCTGTGTCTGCCTCTCAGGTGGCCATGTGTCAAGATACTGTTTCCAACTCTTACCTATTACTTCTTGGTGAAGTAGTTAGATAGAAGTTCCCTCAAACACTTGGTCTGTTCCCCTAAATTGCTCAAGCCATTGCTTTGGTCCTAAGTGGGAAGCTAAAAGACAGAGTCTCAAACACTGCCTTATCTGGACAACATATGTGAATTATGAATATTTTAAAATAGGTATTTGAATATGCATGTATATATGAACACACATGTATGAATACATATATTACAAACTAAGTCACTTAGTCAGAATTCCTGGAACTGTTGAGAAGACACAAAGTGTCCCCGCTTCACTAGATAGAGAAGCTGAGATTCTAGCTGTGCTCTTCTTTGGCTATATGTATCATCAGCAGAAAGGAAATATGAACTTAGCATACATACATGAATATCTATGGATGTGAGTGAAGCTCAGATCTGTGGTGTGTGCTTAGAAATGTACAGAGTGGTGGGAGAGAGTTCTGAAGCCCTCTGATTTTGTTTGTTGCTTGTTTGTTGTCTGTTAGTGTGTGTGTGTGTGTGTGTGTTTTAACAAGGGCAGATTTTAGGTGGGATCCTTTAACCCCTACAGGATGATAACAAAGAAGGTTGGGGGACAGTAAAGAGACAAGAACATGAAGAGTCTATGACCTTATATGAGAGTAGGCACTATCCATATGAAATTAGACAACCCTGGCTTTCTCAAACACACTGAACTGTAAATGACTTTAAATGACATTGTAGATGGAGAATAAATGTTCTGTCATTTATTTTATTTATTTGGGGCTTGCTGACTGTAAATTAACTTGCCGGGAGTGCTGTTAACAGAGAACCACAGACTTGGTGGCTTATCTGGAAACTAGGTGGCATTTGAATGTGACAAATATTGCATTGACAAGCTGCAAACTATTAAAAGTTGAGGAAACTTGATCGAATTTCATTGGATTCTTCAAGCAAACCTGTAGGACACATTGTAATAACGACATTGTAATCTCTATGTGTTAACTGAGCTTTCCTATCTAGTTATTTTCAAAGCCAGGGTTCACCTGCCAGCACATATGACAACAAACTATCCTTATCAATTAGACATTATTCATCAGGCCACCACAGCTTTGTGAGTTAAGGAAGGGATCTCTTAGGAGAAAATACTGGAGGGGCTGGAGAGATGGTTAGTGGTTTCAAGCGCTTGCTGCTCTTGTAGAAGACCTGGGTTCTGTTCCCACCATCCACATGGTACCTCACAACCATCTATCGTCCATCCCAGTTCCAGGGGAATCTGGTTGCTATGGGCAGTATATACATGGGGGACTTAACATACTTGCAGGCAGAATACTCATGCAAATAAAAGTTTAAAATAAAGTTTAATTTTAAAAAAGGAAGAAAGATCAATGGGCCAGTGATGCAATGGATAATGAATCTGATTACGGATAAAAAAAAACCCAAGGAAACAAACAAAACAACAAAAAACAATAACAAAAGAAAGAAAGAAAGAAAGAATGACCTGAGCTATGGGAAGAAGAGGTAGCACTGGCTGAGAGAGAGTTGGGTGGTATATGAATACAATAGTCACTTCTTAATTCTTGTTTTACTTTCTATGATTTTATTTACTCATAGTCTATAGTAGCCTGAAAATATTAAGTCAAAAGTTCCACCATACATTTTAACAGTGAGCTAAGTCTTGCACTGCCTTCTCCCTTCTCTCCAGGATCTCAGTTGTATCTCCTGCACGCCTCACTCTCTGTTCACTGGGCAGCCAACCTGGCCTGCAGATCACTGGGACTACTGAAATCTTGGACATGGTAAACAGCAGGCATAAAGCATTTCCTGTGAGTACAACGTGAATGCTGTCCTCAATGAGGAAAGGAATAAAGCCTATGCTGAGACTAGGGTCTACCATAAGAACAAGTCTGGCTATCATACTGCAAACAGCCAAAGCTACAGCATATGACACAAGCACCTATCTGTACATATAAGAAAAGCGCACAGTGTGTACTGGGTCTATAATGGCCACAGTTTCACTTCTACCTAGTATGTTGGAACATAAGTCTATGCGGGTGGGGAACTATGGATGTCACTGTTTTAATAAGTCAAGACTTCACCGAGCATCCTCCAACCAATAAACCCGCAGTGACATAAACTACGGGCAGTCATTTTCAGTTAAGAAAATGAAAAATTAAACAAAACAGGCAGGTACCTGACCTCCCTGGAGATGGACAAATTCCTTAAGATCACTGAGACTTTTCTGCAGTAAAATGTGCTGGCTTGATGTCAATATTACTGATTCATCTTATGAAGGAACATTGTGCTACAATAATTTTAAGATATGAGACAAATTTTTTGAGAGTTGTATTTATGTGTATGTTTAAGTCAGAGAACAATTTGTCAGAATTGGTTCTCTTCTTTGTTTCCAGGAATAGAACTCAGGCTGACAGGCTTGGCTGCAAGTGACTTTAACTGCTGAGCCATCTTGCCAGCCCTCAAGATTTGGGACTTTTAAGAGTATGGTAGGCGTGTCTCTTATAGCCAATCTCTATTGGTATGAGTTTGCTAATGTTGGCAACAGTTCCAGATGACTTTCCAGAATGTCATTGCAGTCTTTTAAAGACTTTCAAGGATGGCTGTCAAGACAAAAACCAGAACTGTGACAGGTTCTGTAACAGGCTCCCAGACCTTAGCACAGCAAACTCCATGATGGAAATACCATTCAGGCTATGAAACTCAGCACATAGGTCAGACAGTGATGGCACACGCCTTTAGTCCCAGTACTCAGGAGGCAGAGGCAGATGGACCTCTGAGTTTGAGGTCAGTCAGTCTACAAAGTGAGTTCTAGGACAGCTAGGGCATTTACAAAGAGACTGCCTCAAAAACAAACAAACAAACAAACAACAAACCACAAAAAAACCCACACAAAACAAAACAAAAAACTTAAACCACCAACAGCAACCCCACAGCACATAGACAGCACCACCTGCCAAAATGAAAACAACGATTTGATCAACCAAATCAAAGTCCATAGTTCTGGGAAAGTCTCTAAATGAACTAACCTCTCTCTCTTTTTTTTTTTTTTTTTTTTGCTTCCGTGGTTCTGCTTCTGGCTAGCTGTTCTTATTAACTGAGGTGTGCTAACCCAGGCTATGACTACCTTGAGAAAGACTCTGGGGTATACTGAGATCCTGAACATCAAGTGTGGCCTGGCTGGCTAATAAAGACTTTCTGTTGGCTTAAACCCCAGTCTGAGTAGTCTTCTCTGGTAAATACCCCATGACAGGTCCAAAATCCAACTAACCCCAGCTTTCCATGGACACACTATCTCCAGTATAAGCAAGCACTTAAGAAACTCCTAGTTGACAGCTAGCTACCCATGTGGGTCTGGAGGATACCATGTCATCTCTAGTATTAGGACAACAGCGGGCATCAAGTGTTCCTCACAGCCTCTCTCTCTTTGGTTGTCTCTAGAGCCCATCATCCATGAAGCATTTTTAGAAGTCTAGGTTCTGCTAGCGAGCACAAGTTTCTCTACTCTACACCACTTCATATCTTGGAAATTTTGGAGATCTACTTCAGCTGAATTCAGGAAATATTTGCCCTCTGAACGTATCCTTCTCCTTTCTCATCTGGGAAAGGGCCCTGGTGTAGTTCTAGTCTATCTTTCAAATTCATTTCAAATTCAAATTTAATCCATTGATCAAAGTATAAAGCCCTCATGCAACCATGCTAGGAGAGGGGCTTTTTAAAGAGGTAATTAGGTCATGAGTGCTCTGTCTTTCTTCACAGATGAATGTGTTATCACGAGAGTAGGTTAGTTTCACAGGAGTGGTTTTTCTGGTTTTTTTTGTTTTTGTTTTTGTTTTTAAGGATGAGCCTGGCCCTATTCCTCTCTTTTGCTTTAAAGCTCTCTGCCCTTCTGCCTGCTACCATGGGATGGCATAACACAAAGGTCCGCACCAGATCTTAGTCCCTAGGTATTGAATTTTTCAGTCCCTAGGACTGTGAAAAAATAAAATTTCTTTATAAGTAACTTGGTGTTTAACAACACAGAAAAGACTAAGATGCTGTAATGATTAATGTTTAATGGTAACATGACTAGATTTGGAATCACCTAGAAGACACACTTCTTACCAGAAGTATGTCCTCGAGGGTGCTTCTAGGGAGGTTCAACCAAGGAGGAAAGACCCACCCTGAATGTAGAGAGTATCATCTTGTAGGCTAGGATTTGAACTGAATAAAAGGAAAAAAAGAAGAAGCCACACGAGGACCAGCATCTATCTCTCTGCTTCCTGACTGTGGATAAACTGTGATCAGCTGCCTCACCATCACAGGGAGAACTTCTCTTGCCACTCTTGTCTTTCCTGACATGACAGACTGTGCCCTCAAACCATAAGCCGAAATAAACTCCTTTCTTAGGTTGCCTTTGTCAAGTATGTTGTCATGGCAACAAGAAAAGTTGCTAACACAGAAAATTGCTACCAAGATATGGGGTTGTTGCTGTGAGAAACCTGCCCGAGTGGTTATTAGGCCTTCTGAACTGATGTGAGGGAGGAATGTGGAAGAGTTTGCAGCTCTGGGCATGTGCTGGGAGTTCAGAAGGCCAGAATGATGATAGAAATGGAGACACTAAATGTGGTTTTAGAGGGAAACAGAGACTTTGTTGAAAATTGGACCTGAAGTCTTGTATGTTATATTCTGGGCTTGCTTTCTTCCCATATGCTTATAATTGAGTGAAACTGAATTCAAAAAGTAATAGACTAAGTTATTTGGCAGAAGAAATTTCAAGATTGCACAACATTCAAGTTACGGCATAGTTACTGCTTGCTGTATCAATTGAGATTTATAATGATAATTCAAAACACAAAGACACGGAAAAGGTAAAGATGGGTCAAGAAAGGAGTCAAGCCAGCTTGAAGACTCCAACAAAGTAAATGCATAGGAAGCAGCTATAACTGTTCAAAAGAGACTAATGCCATTGAAGAACAACCAAATGTTCCTCAATAGGACAGTAGGGAAGGCCTGACCCACCCATTGAAAGCTATAACTTATGAAAAATGTAAGTAATCTGAAAGGAGAGAGCCTTCCTGAGAAAACTGCTGAAGGAGTTCCCTTTCCAAAACAACAAGCTCCTAGGGGAGTGTTTTCCAGGTCCAGCCACTAAGGTGCTGAGATGCTACAGCTATGGTAGACAAGGTACCATATGGTACATACAGTATGGTAGGCTGTACCTAGAGCCAATAAAATTACTAATTAATAATTGCCTGCATTATGCTGGGTTGGCAAGCTTGCACAATTCAAGAGTGAGAGGCACCATGAGGGCTTGCACCAAGGATCCAGAAAACTGCTGTGGTCAGGTAATGCGTGGAAGGAGCCGATTCTTTGTGAGCAAGCCCTCGAAAGCCACCGCCTGAAGCCATGAAGGTCAAAGCAGAGGTTACAGTGGTGATGTTGGAGAGTCTGGGACTATTGGGTAGCCATGGAATATGTAGGCACAGAGTGGAGCTTGTCTAAGAGAGAGATCACATGTCCTGTAGAGGGCAGAACTGAGGGAGTGGGGTTATCCAAGGCTGTTTAGACTGAGCTGCTGCTGCCAAAGGGCCCAGATACCAGCAAATGGAGCTGCAGAATGTGGTGTTTGCCCTGCTAAATTATAGGTCTCGACTTGATCTTTTCCAGCGATGCCTCTTTTTCTCCTTTTGGGAAAGGGAAACGAACATTTCTTCCATTATATATTTAAAGTATGTAACTTTTTTTTAAATTATGGGAACTCACAGTTTAGAAACTGACATTGTTCTGCACTTACATTTTTAAACAATGTTGGAACAGTAGGACTTGGGGGTTTTAGAGATAGACTAAATTTATCGTGCATTCTGAGATGGCCTTTGAGGACTAGGGGTAAAATGTTATGGTTTCAAACTGATACGTTTGATAGATTGAAAGGTGGCTCAACAGTTAAGAATACCAGCTGCTGTGGATTTCTGAGTTCGAGAGTTCGAGGCTAGCCTGGTCTACAGAGTGAGTCCAGGACAGCCAGGGCTACACAGAGAAACCCTGTTTCGAAAAACCAAACCAAAAAAAAAAAAAAGAAAGAAAAAAAAAAGAAAAGAAAAAAGAATACCAGCTGCTCTTCTAGAGGATCCGAGTTTGGTTCCTAGCACCCACATGGGTTGTCTTACAACTGCTTGTAACTTCAGCCACAAGGCACATGTCGTACTCTTCTGGCTTCTACAGTAACAGCCCCCCCCCCCACAATGTACACGTAGACACACACACACACACACACACACACTTTCCAACACAAAAATAACAGTAAATCTTTTTTTTTTTTAAATGACATGTTCAGGTGTTGAGTTGAGAAGGGATGGGCTTGTGATGGTTAATCTTTATTGTCCATTTGACTGGATTTGGGGACATACCACTAGGTGTGTCTATTAGTGTATTTCCAGAGGGGTTGTGGGAAGTGTCTCTGAGTTGAAGTTCTCAGACTGAGTAAAAAGGCGGGAAGACTGAAGCCAGTGGATTGCCAGAGTCTTATCGCTTTGTGCTTTCTGGCCACAGAGTCATCGTAACCAGCTGATTCGTGTCCCTGCCACTACAGCTAGAGCTGCTCCGGTCATGATGCCCTTCCTTCCAGAACGATCTCTGCCCTCGAACCATGAGCCAAAATAAACCCTCCTGCCAGAAACTGATTTTGTCCCCATGTTTTGTCACAGCAAGGAGAAAAGTAAATGATGACAAAATCTAGCCTTTTGAAAAGTACCTCTAAGCTCTTAGATCAGTATTTGACAAGTGCCATTCTCTACCCTGCAGTATCTTGACATCCCAGTATCTTCAGGAACACAGTTTTCCCCACACCTAAACAGAAATGACTGAGTTTCTTTCAGAGGCTACTCTTCACTCAACCACTATATCCACCAACTTGACTGTGATAAGCTGTTTTAATATCCTGTAGACAATACTGAGTGCCACTACGCGATCAAACATGGTCCCTCAGTATTGTTTGAGATGACAGGTAATGAAAGAATATGAAATAAAGTTCTTTTTAGCAGATTTTCACATTTATAAATCTCAAAGTAACTATATATACTTTACAAATAAAGCATGTCTGACTGAGATAGACGCTTTCTTCAGTCTAACTAACAAATCTTTTGAAAAAGTCTCCCCAGGAGCCTCCATTCCACAGATTGAAAAACATTATATCACAAGCACCTCGAAGAAAATACTATGTTTTATTCATCTTTATGTCCCCAAGGCCTAATCTAGCACCTAGCATGCAGCAAGGATTTACTAAGCTGTTTGAGAGATGTGTTGTTTTAGCTGAGCTTTAATATTCAAGGAGGACTTATCACACACAAGACTGTTCTAAGTTCTGAAAAGGCTTTGTATTAATCAATGTCATTTTTGCCACAGTGAGACATGAGACAGGCTATTTCTAAGCCAAGACAGGTTTATTTTGGCTCAGACTTCTGAAGGCTCAAGTGCAAGGTTTGATGGCCTCATAGGTTTGGGGCCCTGGTAACGGTATTGAATCATGGAAAGAATATGTGTTGAAGCAAACAGTCACTTTTCAAGCCAGAAACCCAAAGACAGGCTAGAAAGACCTAAAGGTCTTCCAATATGTTCCAACTCTTCTGACTCCAAGGCATTTCTCAATGTCATCCATGAGCACACTTTTACATGGTGACCGTTTTCAAACCATGGTGTGTATTAACACAATTAATCATCAAACAACTAGGAGGCAGATGACGCTCTCATACATGTTTTACACACAGCAGTTTCAGAACTTCAGGAATTTAGTCAAGATCACATTGGGGGTACAAAGCAAGATCTCACTATATGCTTTCAAATGTAATGTAACTTCCCGGCAGACCAGGAGGAGTCTGTGGGTACTGATGAGTGGCCGCATCATTAGAACCCTACTTGAACAGCTCCATATTAAATGAGATGGACTGAAAACTTTCATAGAGACATTGCTCCCTTATTCGTAAGCAACCAACAAACCATCTCACCAACACATGTCATAGTTTGGGTAAGATCACTCCTAATCTGATGTGTTTTGTACAGTAAACTCTCACCTAATCTTTGACAGGATGAAAGAGTATATGAATGAATGAATGAATGAATGAATGAATGAATGAATGTTCATTTCCTGGAAACTTTACATAACATCAGTTACCTTTCAGCTGGGAGGTTTCTGGTTATAGTATGAGGCCCTCAGTAAAGGAAAACTTATACTAGAGCTTTATTCCAGTGACAGACAGATTAAAACTCATCAGTAGAAGAAAGGATTGTATAAAACATAGTGGAGGGAGGCACTGGTCATCCCAATACAGACACTCTACTGAGGACCCCTCGATGGAGACCACCAAGCGAGAGTTCAATGGAGGACTCAAAAAAGAAACGTGGCAAATGTCCTGCCTTGGGGAACTTGATTATTAGAGCAACGGAAACCCGTACCTCAGCAGTACTCTGTCAAACCTGGCCTGAGCTAAACACCGAAACAGACAGACTTGAACCAAGATCTAGGGGGGACAGACAGCAGCCAGATGGTCTCCAGCTGGAGGAAGCAGGAAATGCCAACCTCAGAACTGGCTGTGTTTCGATTCAGAGATTAGTGAGGACTTTCTCCATACAGGAGGCTCTGCGGAGATGTTGGGTAGGGGACAAAGGAAAACTGACAGTTTGTTCTAGTTGATTAAACATTGGCTCTTCTCCAGCTGGCTCTGGGCTAATCTTTATTTGGTTAGAACATTACTGCAAGATTTTGAGAAGCAAATGTTACATTCAAATGCCCGAAGGGCAGACATGGGCTTGGCATTATCCATCATTTTCCACTGTCTGATTTACCTGCCCTCCACACATTCAGATTACCTGCTGACTCTGTGGGTTTGAAGAGGTGGGGACACAGGAGGTAGTGTGGAGGAAGGCCGACGTCAGATGCACAAAATAACACCTAATTATTTTCATTCATCTCTGACTGAGATTTAGCATCTCTTTTCACTTAGATACAGAAGAAAAGTCACAGCAGCAGCAGCAGGATCTGTAACTTTACCATCACTAAAAACTATAGACTCTGGGGCTAAGAATATGGCTTTCAGGTTCGAGCACTTATAGCTTTTGTGGAGGACCCAGGTCCAGTTCTCAAGACCCTTATCAGGTGGCTCACTAGCAACTGTAATTCCAGTTCCAAGGGATCCAATGCCGTCTTCTTGTTTCCATAGACTTCTGCTTGGTTGTGGTTCACACAAACTCATGCTACCACACACATAACACAAAATAATAATCAAATAGATCTTTTAAACAAAAACGTGTACCCATTGATTTAATGGGATCATCAAAAGGACCACGACACAAAATAGACTAAAAAGCCAATTGAACATAGCTTGAGATTACATGGCATAGAGCTTTAAATATTATCTTAACAGTTTAATAGTATAAAGTTAATTTCGTGAGCAAATGGGAACCACTGACTTCTTTTGTTATTAAGGACTGGGAATTTTAAGCTAGCCTGGGCTATGTAATGACATAGAAAGAGAAGAGAGAGATGGTAGGAAGCAGAGAATTGTAGCAGAAAGTAAAATTTGGAAAGTATACATTCTTAGGTCCTACTATCCTGTTCTTAAAGAATCCCCTTCACAGCTCACGGGTGCACCAGAACTGCTCTATCCTAGGTTCTAGCAAGAGAGAACAATTTCAAAGACAATTCACCTCTACAAAGGGATGACATGTTGAAAATTTAGGACTTGGGTACAAACGTTGTACAAACAAGTCCAAGACAATCAGTCTTTCAGTACCTACTCATTTTCAAAAGAATACCACCTTCAAGTTGTAACATTTTACTAGCTAAAAGGGGTTAGGGTTTGATGGTCCATTCTTATTGGCTGATGACAGAGGGCAGTGCTAACCATGTCACAGGTATTTTAATGGTAAGTATTTTACAACTTGCGGTTTGAATTAGAATGGCCCCCATAAGGCTCCTATGTTTGAATGCTTTGTCAGGAAATGAAACTACTTGAGAAGGATTAGGAGGTGTTGCCTTGTTGGCAGAAGTGTGTCACTGGGTTGGACTTTGAGGTTCCAAAAGCCCAAGCTGGACTCAGTGGTTCTCTCTTCCTGTTGCTTGTGGATCTGGATGTAAAACTCTCAGCTCTTTTTCCAGCACCATGTCTACCTGAGTGGCGCCGTGCTTCCAGCCATGGTGATAATGGACTAAATCTCTGAAAGTGTAAGTCAGCACCAATTTAATGCTTTTTTTTTTTTTTTAATAAGAGTTGCTGTGGTCATGGAATCTCTTCACAGCTATAGAACACTGGCTAAGACACAGCTTAAGCTATGTCTTGTTGAAATTCCTGAAAATTCTTTCAATTTGTTTCCGTAAAAACGTATGTGTTAAGAATAAGAATGTCCAAAAGCCTGCCATGACATAATAATGATAACAATCACAAAAGATATAGGGGTATAAGTGATTTTTCCAATATAGTGAGACATCTCATATCTAAGTTCATCTATTTTAATAATTATATATTTTTAATTTGTTGAATGTTGTCTTTGGTCTAAGTTGTGCTACGGTATCATTTGTTTTATGTATGTGAGTACAGTCAGACACACCAGAAGAAGATACTGGATCCCGTTACAGATGGTTGGGATCAGACGAACATGTCTGACCCGTGTACTAACCATTAGGTCTCTAAGTGTACTAACCATGGGATTAATTCCATTGCTTGGAATTGAACCCGGGACCTCTGGAAGAGCAGTCAGTGCTCTTAACCGCTGAGCCATCTCTCCAGCCCGCTACGGTATCATTTAATCATCCCAACAATCCTAAAAGTTGTATCAGTGCCTATATATTTTATATATTTACTTTTATACACACACACACACACACACACACACACACGACAAGCACACTTGTGGGAAATAATTGAAAAGAAACTTGAATCTGGGCAAGGTAGCACAGATTTCATCCAGTACTCAAGAGGCAGAAGTAAGGCATTGCTGTGAGTTCAAGGCCAGCCTGGTCTACATAGTGAGTTCCAGGACAACCTACATTTAAAAAACAAACAAAGAAAAAAACAAACCAAAACAAAAGTACTGTCTCTAAATAAATAAATGATAAATAAATAAATAAATAAATAAAACAAGAAAGAAAAAGAAAGAAAGAAAGAGAGAAAGAAAGAAAGGAAGGAAGAAAGGAAGGAAAGAAGGAACAAAAGAAGAAAAGAAGGAAGGAAAGGAACTTGAAGATGGCATGCTGTCACTTTAAAACTTGCCTCCCTATTGTGAAAAGGAGACTATTAGGAGTGTGGGAGGGGAAAGGGGGTGAATAGGAACTGGTAAGAGCAGAGGTAAACATGATCCAAGTACATTATGTTCGTGAAAGGAAATGTTGTAATGAAATCCTCTACTTCCTATAATTACTATGTGTCGATAAAAACATTTGTGTGGGTTCGGGATATAGCTTAGTCGGTAAGAGTGCTTTCCTAGCATGTACAAAGTACTGCCTAAACCAGGGAGGTGGTACATTCCTCTAATCCCAGCATTCTGAGGCAGGAGGATCGCAGATCACATCCTATCATGAGTCTTACTCTAATTATTGTAATGTCCGATCCCATGCACTGTAGAAGACTTCCCTTGAGTTAAATAATTTTCCCTCCCCTACTAAGGACAAGCTTCAAAAAGAGCATGTGTGGCCTTTGCTTCATCTGCCAGCCTCCCTCTCATCCCATTTAGCTAGAATCCCAGGCTTTTGGAGTTCTAGGGAGTTGGGGGAAAAAAAGCACAGAAAGTTTTTCTTTTGCTGCTATCATTCTGAAGGGCCTTGCACTCCCTAGCATGGAAGATGTTGAAAGCTGATTCCCCCACAGGGACTGCAGCTGAGTTCTTTAGAAGTTCCCTTGATGTTGCTCCCACTGTGACTCCCCTGGAGAAACCAGTTCTCCAACAGTTCCTTTGCCTGTTGCATTTTTTGACCTGCCTCGTTGCCTTTTGGTATCTGATAGCTCTCCCATCTCAGAGACTCAGTCAGAGTGTCCATGTCGTGGCCTAGAACATTTGCCATTGCGTTCATCCTGTGTACTGCATACAGGATGTGCATACAGAATGTGTAAGTCTTTCCAGCAAATAAAGCAATAATCATCTCAGGATTGCTTCCCGGACCACCCACGGACGCTGAAAATGCTGTAGTATTTGCAGATACTTTTGCTAGTTTTTTTTTGTTGTTGTTAAATTTTTATTGGATGTTTTATTTACATTTCCTATGTTGTCCCCTTACCCCATCCACCACCCACCCAGGAACCCCCAATCCCCTCACCCCTCCTCCTTCTTCTCTGTGGATGT
>NW_021604719.1:4353090-4369004 GCF_004785775.1 Grammomys surdaster
CATTTCTTTAAGGGATTTCTGTGATTCCTCTTTAAGGGCTTCTATCTGTTTACTTGTACTCTCCTGTATTTCTTTAAGGGAGTTACTTAATTCATTCTTATAATCCTCTATCATCATCATGAGAAGTGATTTTAATTCTTAATCCTGCTTTTCAGGTGTGATGGGGTGTTCAGGGCTTGCTATATTGGGAGAACTGGGCACTGATGATGCCAAGAAACTTTGGTTTCTGTTGCTTATGTTCTTGCTCTTGCCTTTCGCCATCTGGTTAACTCTAGTGTTACCTGCCCTCACTGTGTAAGACTGGAGTCTGTATTTCCAGTTATCTTGCTTATTGCAGAGCTCCTCGGAGTCCAGATGTCTCTGTGGTCTTATGCTCCTAATCTCCTGGGTGGAAGAACTCCTGGGACTCAGGCCACCTCTTGGATCTGGAAATCCTTCTGCTCTGAGTGCAGTGGGTCCTGGATGACTCAGGATTCAGTTTCAGCTGCTCTGAGTGCAGTGGCTCCTTGGTGACTCAGGATTCAGTTACTTCACAGGACAGGAGCAGACCGACTCTGTGTCTGCTCCAGCCCAAAGGACCAGGCAGGGGCGGAAGGGAAGTGGAATTCCGGAGGGTCGGGGTTTGGGTGGCTGCTGTACCCTGTATGTCCCTGGCTCCCAGGTGTTTCTCTGGGGCTTAGGGAGTGAGATGGAGTTCTTACCAGCTGCTCTGAGTGCAGTGGCTCTTCTAGGATGACTCGGAATTCAGTATCTCCACAGGACCGGAGCAGACCGATTCTGTGTCTGCACCAGCCCAAAGGACCAGGCAGGGGCGGAAGGGAAGTGGAATTCCGGAGGGGCGGGGTTTGGGTAGCTGCTGTGCCCTGAATGCCCCTGGCTCCCAGATGTATCTCTGGGGCTTAGGGAGTGAGATGGAGTTCTTACCGGCTGCTCTGAGTGCAGTGGCTCCTTGATGACTCAGGATTCAGTTTCTCCACAGGACAGGAGCAGACCGACTCTGTGTCTGCTCCAGCCCAAAGGACCAGGCAGGGGCAGAAGGCTGAACATTTCTTTAGGTGCTTCTCAGTCATTAGTTTCCTCAGTTGAGAATTCTTTGTTTAGATCTATACCCATTTTTAATAGGGTTATCTGGTTGTCTGGAGTCTAATTTCTTGAGTTCTTTGTATATATGGGATATTAGCCCTCTATCGGATGTGGGATTGGTAAAGATATATTCCCAATCTTTTGGTTGACGTTTGGTCCTATTGACAGTGTCCTTTGCTTTACTGAAGCTTTGCAATTTTATGAGGTCCCATTTGTCAATTCTTGATCTTAGAGCATAAGCCATTGGTGTTCTGTTTAGGAAAATTTCCCCTGTGCCCAAGTATTCAAGGTTCTTCCCCACTTTCTATTCTATTAGTTTCAGTGTATCTGGTTTTATGTGGAGGTCCTTTATCCATTTAGACTTGAGCTTTGTACAGGGAGATAAGAATGGATCAATTTGCATTCTTCTATATGTTGTCCTCCAGTTGAACCAGCACCATTTGTTGAAAATGCTGTCCTTTTTCCACTGGACAGTTTTAGCTCCTTTGTCAAAGATCAAGTGACCATAGGTGTGTGGATTCATTTCTGGGCCTTCAATTCTATTCCATTGATCTTCCTGCCTGTCTCTGTACCAACACCATGCAGTTTTTAACACCATTGCTCTGTAGTACAGCTTGAGGTCAGGGATGGTGATTCCTCCAAAAGTTCTTTTATTGTTGAGAATCATTCTCGCTATCCTGTAGTTTTTGTTATTTCAAATGAATCTGAGAATTTCTCTTTCTAACTCTGTGAAGAATTGAGTTGGGATTTTAATGGGGATTGCATTGAATCTGTAGATTGCTTTTGGCAAGATGGCCATTTTTATTATATTAATCCTGCCAATCCATGAGCATGGGAGATCTTTCCATCTTCTGAGATCTTCTTTGATTTCTTTCTTCAGGGACTTGAAGTTCTTGTCATACAGGTCTTTCACTTGCTTGGTTAGATTCACACAAAGGTATTTTATATTATTTTCGACTATTGTGAAGGGTGTCTTTTTCCTAATTTCTTTTTCAGTCTGTTTATCTTTCATGTAGAGGAAGGCTACTGATTTGTTTGAGTTGATTTTATAACCAGCCACTTTGCTGAAGTTGTTTATCAGGTTTAGGAGTTCTCTGGTGGAAGTTTGGGGGTCACTTAAGTATACTATCATATCATCTGAAAATAGTGATATTTTGACTTCTTCCTTTCCTATTTGTATCCCTTTGACTTCTTTTTGTCTAATTGCTCTGGCTAGGACTTCCAGTACTATATTGAATAAGTAGGGGGAGAGTGGGCAGCCTTGCCTAGTCCCTGTCTGTTGTGATCTTAAAGATGGGATGAGAAAGCTAGGGAAATGGATTAGGATGTTTAAAAGTTAAAATTCTATTATTTTAAAATGAGCACTTCCAATGAGTCTCCAATATGTCCATGAAATGCATGAATGGTACTAACCAGAAATTGGAAAGTTATATTTAGTCTTTCTTCTTCATTTTTATGTAGAAAAATGTAAGCCAAGGTAAACTCATATGAAAAATTCCAAACACTGAGGAAAGACAGAATTGATTTCAATTATACAGATGGAACAAACAGAATTCAAACTATGTATTTATTGGAAACCACTAAAACATGGGATAAGTAGGAAAAAGAATGAATGTTTATGGAATAGGTATTATAATTCATTTTCAAATTGAAATAAACACCAAACTTCAAGTGAGCCGTAATAACTAGGAATAACAACAATGTTTTCAGTATTGTAGCAAAAGCCAGGAAGCATGTATAATGTATAACGGTATCGATAGATATTATACCATATGTGTATACTTAGTTAACCAGATGAAAAACATTTGAAAAATGTATTTAAATCTCTACAGAATATGCACAGATTATTATTTTTTTTGCCTCACAGTTGATCCCAAAACAATACAGTACTAGCAACTATTTACATAGCATTTCTATGGTATTCTACGTAATCCTGGGGTGACTTGAAGCTTAAAAACTCCTATGGTCACTTGATCTTTGACAAAGGAGCTAAAACTGTCCAGTGGAAAAAGGATAGCATTTTCAACAAATGGTGCTGGTTCAACTGGAGGACAACATGTAGAAGAATGAAAATTGATCCATTCTTATCCCCTTGTACAAAGCTCAAGCCTAAGTGGATAAAGGACCTCCACATAAAACCAGATACACTGAAACTAATAGAAGAGAAGGTGGGGAAGAGCCTCGAATACTTGGGCACAGGGGAAAAGTTCCTGAACAGAACTCCAATGGCATATGCTCTAAGATCAAGAATTGACAAATGGGACTTCATAAAATTGCAAAGTTTCTGTAAGGCAAAGGACACTGTCAATAGGACAAAACGACAACCAACAAATTGGGAAAAGATCTTTACCAATCCTTCATCTGATAGAGGAATAATATCCAATATATACAAAGAACTCAAGAAATTAGACTCCAGACAACCAAATTACCCTATTAAAAAATGGGGTATAGAGCTTAACAAAGAATTTTCAACGGAAGAAACTCGAATGGCCGAGAAGCACCTAAAGAAATGTTCAGCATCCTTAGTCATCAGGGAAATGCAAATCAAAACAACCCTGAGATTCCATCTCACACCAGTCAGAATGGCTAAGATCAGAAACTCAGGTGATAGTAGATGCTGACGAGGATGTGGAGAAAGAGGAACACTCCTTCATTATTGGTGGGATTGCAAGATGGTGCAACTACTCTGGAAATCAGTCTGACAGTTCCTCAGAAAATTGGACATAGCATTACCTGAGGACCCAGCTATACCACTCCTGGGCATATACCCAGAAGATGCTCCAACATACAACAAGAACATATGTTCCACTATGTTCATAGCAGCCTTATTTATAATAGCCAGAAGCTGGAAAGAACCGAGATGTCCTTCAACAGAGGAATGGATACAAAAAATGTGGTACATTTACACAATGGAGTATTACTCAGCTATTAAAAACAATGAATTTGAGAAATTCTTAGGTAAATGGACGGAATTAGAAAATATCATGCTGAGTGAGGTAACCCAATCACAAAAGAACACACATGGTATTCACTCACTGATAATTGGATATTAGCCCAGAAGCTCGCAATACCCAAGATTCAACTCATAGACCACATGAAGCTCATGAAGAAGGAAGACCAAATGTGGGTGCTTCGGTCCTTCTTAGAAGGAATAACAAAATACTCAAGGGAGCAAGTATGGAGACAAAGTGTGGGACAGAAACTGAAGGAGGGGCGGTCTGGAGACTGTTCCACCTGGGTATCCATTCCATGTGCAGTCAGCAAAGGATGCCAGGAAGTGCATGCTGACAGGAGCCTAATATAGCTATCTCCTTAGAGGTCTGCCAGAGTCTGACATATTCAGAGGCAGATGCTCACAGCTAACCATTGAATTGATCATGGGGTTCCCAATGGAGGAGTTAGAGAGAAGACTGAAGGAGGTGAAAGGATTTGCAGCCCCGTGAGGAGAGCAACAATACCAACCAACCACAGCTCCCAGGGTCTAAACCACTAGCCTAGGAGCACATAGGGAGGGACCCATGGCTCCAGCTGTATATGTAGGGGAGGATGGCCCTGTTGGGCATAGGTGGGAGAAGAGATCCTTGTCCCATGAAGTCTGGACGCACCGTGTTGGGAAATTCGAGGGTGGGGAGGTAGGAATGGGGGTGGGTGAGTGGTGGCACATCCTCATAGAATGCAGGAGGAGGGGAATAGGATAGGGGGTCCCTGGGTGGGGGTGAAATGGGGTAAGGGGATGACATCTGAAATGTAAATAAAATATTCAATAAAAAAGTAAGAAAAACAACAACAACAACAACAAAGATCATAACAGACATTTCCATGGTAACTGCATCACTATGACCTTGGCTAGGACAAGGCAGGAAGCAACCAATGACACATGTGAGGTGCTCATTCCCAATGTCATAGAACTGCTCTTATTTGTTTGTCTTTGTTGTTTCAGTTTTTGTTTGCTTGTTTGTTTGTTTGTTTGTTTGTTTGAGACAGGGTTTCACCACATAACCCTGACTATCCTGGAACTCACTCTGTAGACTGGGATGGCTTCCAACTCACAGATCTGCCTGCCTCTTCCTCCTAAGTCCTGGAATGAAAGGTGTGTGTTACCACTCCCAGCCCCATAAAAGCTTTTCGCCCTAGGTGTCTGCCTCATCTTACCTAGACCTGTTTCAGTTTGTTCACCCTGTATCTCAGTATCCTATCATTCATTCATACAGTTAATACTTTTCTTGAACACTTTCCATGGGTCGGACATTGTTTTGGTGCTAGACACCCAGACAAGGAGCAGTCAGATAAAAGGAGCTGCCTCAGTGTTGGATGTCCCTCAAGTACTGCAGAGAGGGGAAGCAGGGGAGGAGGAAGAGCCAGAGTAAAGCGGGCGTTATGAGGTGAAGGAGAATTCTGGGAAGTCCTGACTGCCAAAGTGACATCTGGACGAAGAAAGTAAGAAAGTAGAATGGGTCTGACAACGTCACGACAGATTGGTAATTATTAATTTGTCATTTCTTTATAAATAAAAGGACTTCATATAAATTTCGGACTTCACTCAACAAATCCAAAGATCTAGCGAAACGAAGCCATGTTCTCTGTGACAGCAATCAGATGGAGCAGAGAGGGACTGGTTATTGTAAAAAGTCAGTGCCTTAATATTGGTGAAGAGGCTCCAGTTTTCCAAGTCTTCCTATCACCTGTCTCACCTGATTACATCACCTGCCTGTCCCCTGCAGACCGAGAATTTACACCCTCGATTAAAACCTGAAAGAACGACAGCTCTCACAGGCTGCCATGCTCCTTCCATGAAATGACTAGGCTTGAAGTCCTTGAAGTACAGCATCTACTGACCCACCCTGCAGAGGAATAGTTGCCCTGGTGAGCCCCAAGCCTGGATCCTGGACTTCAGATGAATGGCATTTGTTCAGTTGTTAGAAGCCTGGGGTGATGAATACCAGTAAGCTAGTCTGATTGACATTATCAGAACCATGTTAAGAACATGCCATCCTGGTCTACACACATTATAACTATCAAACACACCAACAGAAATATGTTAATTAATAAACAGATTCTGGGCTAAGCAAGACATATTTTCTGGCCGAGCAGTATCTCAATACAAGTTAGTGCAGGTATTTGAACTCCACATACCTGCTTGGCACACAAGAAGGACAGGAATTTTCCACCTGAGTGAGAAGCTACAAAAGTCACAGGTACTACCCTGAGGAAGATCATGTGTGGTAGAGAACACTAGCACAGAGCCCCTGTCAGGTGTAGGTGCCATTCCCAACACCAGAGGTATCAGATGTGGGTTGCCATAGCAACAACTTCATGCTTTCTACACCAGGTAGATTTTTGTTTCTGTAGCTGTTGGTCTAAGCCTTAAAAGTCTTTTAGACTGGAGCCCAACATGTGAGGAGTTAAGGTTTCACAACCCCCACTGCAATTCCACATAACTAGTTTGTTATAAAATAAAAATAGTGGACAGCAGCGTGACTTTGAAGTGTACATGGCATGCATGCTTGTGGGTCAGACTGTAAGGCCCTGGGTAGGTTTCAATCCATTGCATCTGTGACAGATTAGAAACCCTTAAGCCCAGAGGAGTCTACAGAGCTCAGGGAGTCTCTATTGTATTTCACAATCGGTTAAAGAAAAACAAAGGCGAAGGGAGGGGATTTTTCACCCCTAACGCCAAGTGGGCATTAGTAAACTGAACTTTCACACTAGTAAAACTGAAAACCGCAGGCGAAAAGTTAAGGGCATTTTAAAAAGAAGTTAGTAGGGGTTCAATTTTTCTCCTAAGCTACGTATCTCTATCCTCTCAAACCACCGTCCCGTAAACAAACAGGGATCAGGTAATGCAGTTTTTCTAGTCAAGTCGGCAGTTTGTAAAGGACTCAGTTCAGCTGGTTAAAAGATGTACCAAACCCGACAGAAGAGAATTCCAGAAAGTCGCCATCGCCACAGCGATAGGATTTGCTATCATGGGATCCATTGGCTTCTCTGTGAAACTATTAATAACATTATTGTGGGTGGCTGAGTCCTTTCTCATCATGGGACGAGTGAACCAATCAGGGGTGACAAGCTCATGAAGTAAAATGTTGCCTGGATGCTTTGTGTTTTTGTTTCTTTCCACCTTCCTATGAGGCTTTTTGTTTCTAAATTAAAATAATTTAAAAAAAAAAGAAGAAGAAGAAGTTAGTAAATAGCCATTGAACCAGTGACATCAGTTGACTGCTAAACTCATGTAAGTGGAAGAAAAACTTATTGAGGGGACACTAAAAAATTGTGAAATAGAAATGTCTCTGTCTCCAACCCTCCCACCCCTCATCCCCTGCTGTTCTTTTCCCTCTCTGTGTAGCATGTTGTACTCTCTACCATATAACTTGGAGTTCCTAGTGACTGCCTTCTCTTCCACACGCATGCAAATATGGACCAATGCAGAGACACACAAAAACTTTTTATCTATTTTATTTACTTTTTAAGAATTCTGGTTCAAGAAACTAGAAACAACCTAGATGCCACTCAAATGACTAATGGATAAAGAAAAATATGGTACATCTACACAATGGAATACTATTCAGCTATGAAAAACAGTGACATCATGAATTTTATAGGCAAACGGATGGATCTTGAGAATATCATCCAGTGATATTCTGTGAATATCCAGTGAAGTAACCCGGTCCCAAAGGAATATGCACAGTATGTATGTACTTATAGGTGGATATTAGCCATAAAATACAGGATGCCCATGTCATGTTTCATAGACCCAAGAAGGCTGGACAGGAAGGAAGGCACAAGCAAGGATGCTTGAGTCTCACTTAGAAGGCAGAATAAAATAGTCATAAGAGGCAGATGGAGGGACGGAACTGGGTGGAAGAGGAGATGGGGGAGAATAAGGGGGTTTGGGGTGAAGTATGGGGAGGAGCAGAGGGCTAGCCAGATGGCCATGAGAATGAATGGAAATCTGCAATTGAGGGAAGTGGGCATAGGGGGCATCTCTAAAAAGAAATGAAGACCTGGGATAGAGGAGGCACCCTAGAATCAATGGGGGTGTCCTTAGCTGTGACCCATAGCACTGGGGATGTGGAGCCTGGAACCAGGCAGGAATCCTGGTGGAGCAATAGGGACACCAACCCACCCATAAAACTTTCGATCTAAAACTTATCCTGTCTACAGGAAACGCAAGGATTGGGGACTTAGCAGAGTCTGAGGGAATGGCCAACCAATAACCAGCCCAACTTGAGACCCATCCCATGGGCAAGTACCAATCCCTAATACTATTAATGACACTCTGTTATGTTTGCAGACAGGAATCTAGCATCTGTCTTCTAAGAGGCTCCACCCACCAACTGACTCACACTACAGACACCCACAGCAATCAGTGGATGGATCTTGGGGACTCTTATGGAAGAATAGGAGGAAGGAAGGATTTCAGGCCACTAGGGAGATAAGAACTCCACAGGAAGACCAACAGAGTCAACTAACCTAGACCTTTGGGTCTCTCAGAGATTGAACCACTAACCAAAAAACATACTTGAGGTTGACCTAGGCCTCCCTACACATATGTAGCAGATGAGCAACTTTGTCTTCATGTGGGTCCCGAACAACTGGAGTAGAGGCTTTCCAAAAAGCTGTTGCCAGTTGGTGGGATATGATCTTTTAGCTGGGCTGACTTGTCTGGTCCCAATGGGAGAGGAAGCGCCTAGCCTAACAGAGACTTGAAGTGCTAGAGTAGGAGGATACCCAGGGGCCCTCAACCCCCTCAATGGAGAAGGGGAGAGGGAAAAGGATTGAGGGAGGGGGTGACTAGGAGGGGGTGACCAGGAGGGGAGCAGTGAGTGGTAAAGTGAATAAGTAAAAATTAAAAAAAAACATCAATAATTCAATCAATCAATAAATAAATCTAATTCAAGCTGGGCAGTGGTGGCATGCAACTTTAATCCTAGCACTCAGGAGGCAAAGGCAGGTGGATCTCTGTCAGATTGAGGCCAGCCTGGGCTACAGAGTGAGTTCCTGGACAGCTAGGACTACGCAGAGAAACCTGGTCTCAGAAAACAAAGCAAAACAAAACAAAATAAACAAACAAAAAATTCTGGTTCAAAGATTGATCCCAACTTAATAAAAGAGTAAAGAGAAGAATGATGTCTCAGGAGGTTCTTAGTACATCTTCTCCTTTGATGAGTTTTCAAGGGGTGCCAGCCACTTTTCTATGGAACGGTTTATGCAGTTTTGGTTTAAAAATGAAGCACTCACCATCAGGATCCGGTAGGCACAATTCTCAGCTCTTTTAACTTTAATACTTTATATCTACTGCCTCAGTAGAGGCTCTCTGAAAGTGTGTGTGTGTGTGTGTGTGTGTGTGTTCCTATACATGATCATACTTAATTATGTAGTAGATCTAGACTCAGGTGTGTGTGTGTGTGTGTGTGTGTGCGTGTGTGTGTGCGTGTGTGTGTGTGTGTTCCTATACATGATTATACTTAATTATGTAGTAGATCTACACTCAGCAATAGGTAAAACAATAAAAATCTTATTTTTATTTTCCAAGAAAACAAGCCTTAAGGTTCTATTTACCCAGGACTCACTTTTATCCATTTGTTTGACTGCAAAACTGTGGCTAGGGATTTAGCCTAGTTGGTAGAGTGCTTGCCTATCGTGTATGAATCCCTGTGTTTGACAGCCAGAACCGCATAAACTTGGTGTGGTGATATAAACCAATAATCCCAGCACTTAGGAGGTAGAGGCAAGAGGATCAGAATGTCAAGATCAAGACACAGAGCATACTAAATCAATGGATCAACCAAACAATGACAGTTGTAACAGGGACCCAGACTTTAGCACAACTGACTCCATGATGAAAATGCCATATAAGTTGTAAAACTCAGCATGTAGACAATACCACCAGCCAAAATGAAGACCAAGACCTAATCCATCAAAGTCCTTATAGTTCTGCAAAAGTGTACTAACCTTGATATTTAGCTTCTATAGTTCCACTTCTGGCTAACTGTTCTTGGTAACTGAAGTATGTCAACCCAGGACATGATTTAAGGGCTTAAAAGCTCACCCTGAGAAAAGGATCAGTGCTACACTGGGATTCCAAATACCCACAGTCGCCAGCCAGCTAGTAAAGACTTTCTATTGGCTTAAACCCATGTCTGAGCAATCTTCTCTGATGAATACCCTACAGTACAACAAAAGGCAATTGTGAAATTAATTTGCAAATAACTACCAGCCCATACACTAAGTTTGAGTACGCAATGCATATTTGCAGAAAAATTATAATTTTAGTATCAACTTTCATTATAAGGAGGTCACGTGTGACAGAGCTTTGTTTTGTTTTCAAACATTAATGGTCGGTGAGGTGACTCGGTGGGTAAAATGCAGGCAACCCTGGTGATCTGAGTTCAATCCCTTGGATGCAGATGGAGGAAGGAGAGAACCAACTCTTGCAAGTTGTTCTTTGACCTCCACATGTGTCACCTCATGCACATCCATACATACACAGCCTTGATGTTATCCTCTAAAATATTAAAATAATTTCTTAATAAGGGACAATGTAGAGAGAATCTCTTATAAATATCACATGCCAATAAAAATGCCAATAGCCACTGAGCTCAGCAAGAAATAGGAGGTGGGACACAGGAAGGAAGAGAGAGGTTTTTAGGAAATGAGATAAGATAGGTAAGAGATAAAAGAGAGACTTGGGGAGAATCAAGAGAGATGAGACAGGAGACTGACCAAGAAGACAGGTGTAAATCGGCAGGGAGACACTGAGTAGACACTAAGGAAGAAGTAGGCGAGACTGAAGGAGAGGTAACTAACCACATGGTAGACATAGAATAGTTTAAATGGGTTAAATAAGTCATGAACTAATCAGGCAATGAGCCAAAGCATATGGCCTAGGCATTTAATAATAGCTAATTAATCTCAGAGTGGTTATTGATGGGAATTAAGGGGCCAGAAGGAAAAACGGATTGAAAAATTATTTTTACAGGACATATTTTCTAGCCTCCTTGACAGGAAGACCCAGACCCAGAAAAGGAATAAAAGGGTATGATTCCAGAATTTCAGGGGAAATCTCAGCTTATTCCAGAAAACAAAACAAAACAAGACAAAACAAAACCAAGCCCCAAGAATGTTCCTCCAGTTTACTGACCTAGCCAGCTCCTCCCTTCATTCCATTTACCTTGCCTCTGGGACTTCCTATAACAGACAGGTTGAAAAGTTGATTTGTGAGCTAGACTCTCATTTCTCCACTCATTGCCCAATAACAAATTTGTGCTGTTAATGCTCAGCCTCAGTTTCCCCTTGCATTTTACAACAAGTATGCCTCTTGGGAGGGCCTAGGGACTAATCAATGGCAGAAAAACTTCCCGCACCTTGCGCTATGCGTCTTGTTTGCCTGATTGCCCTGATCTACTTCATTTTTACTAAGCTGGCAATTCAGGAAGCACACTCTTTTCCTGAGTCCTGTGGCTCATTCCATCAACTGATCAGACTGAGCAGGGGATTGTAGCAATCACTGAGTTGCAAACCATTGGTCAGAAACAGCAAGTCCTACAACTGTTGTCTAAAGTGGGGCAGTCTTATTGAACGGAGACTTTAACCTGTGAAGTCTGGTGCTGTCACTGGAAATTAGCATTTGGTTGAGAATATAGGACATCAAATTAATGTCTGTAGAAAACTAAAAAATGGGGGGGGGGCTGGAGAGATGGCTCAGTGGTTAAGGGCACTGACTGCTCTTCCAAAGGTCCTGAGTTCAATTCCCAGCAACCACATGGTGGCTCACAACCATCTGTAATGGGGATCTGATGTCCTCTTCTGGTATGTCTGAAGACAGTAACAGTGTATTCACATGCATAAAATAAATAAATCTTTAAAAAAAAAAGAAAACTAAAAAATGGCTTCATATGGGAAAAGATCTCATAATGGCCACAGATGTTGGTGTTCACTGTCAGTATAGAGAAAAAATAGCTTATTACACCTATTGATCCCTCAGACATCGACAGTACTTATTCTTATCACATGAAACCCAGGGTAGGTTCTTTTAGTGTGGCTCTATAACTGTGGCCATGATGTCACATTAATCCCAAGGGTCATGTTTATAAGGATGCTATCATAGTCTGTGATTCGGGAAGCTTGGTTGTTGGTATCACAACCCCTCGTATCACCTGTTTTTGCCCCCAGAAGATCCAGAAACAGTCTATCCATACTGAATTACCAAGGCTGTTCCAGCTGCCACCATAAGCTTAAAGCCATCGGCACTCAACTCTGAAGCCTGAGGATATGTTCTTCTGAATGTCTATGAGCAATGCTGAGCTGTACTGCATTGTAGCCACCTTTGGGAACTGTTGTACTTCACACTAGGGAGGTATTTATATATATTGTTGGCAGCACTCACAGATGAAAGTCACACAGAAGCTACACTTAGCTAACCTCAAGTCCTAGTCAAAGCATCTACCTACCCAACTGACACCTTATCTAACAACAATGGGAGTTTTCTCTTATGGAAAGCTGAGTCATTAAACAGGGAGAGGTAACTATTTCATTAAATGTTTAGAGATCAAGGTAGGAACAGAAGATCCATGAAGATAAAATAATGTCTTCAAACATAAATGACATCTCCATAGTAGGCCCCAATTTGAAGGAAAATTTTGAATGTTTAGTAAATGATTAGTAAAAGCTATTCTCAATGAAACACAAGACATACTATACAGACACAATATATAGACTTGAGAAAGCATTCAGTATATGAATAAGAAATCTATAATGAATCAATAAGAAATCATAGAACTGATATATCTATCAATTAAGTAAAACATTCAGTGGAGAGTTTCCACAACAGAAGAAAGAATTTATGAGCTTAAGGTCAGATCATTTGAATTAACCAACCAGACAAAACATTTAATGTTTAAAAACTGAATAATGGCAATAATAATAAAAAACGCTTTAAAGTTATAAAATTAAAAAAGAAAATTAAAGAAAGATACAATTTTAAAAAATAAGGAGAAGAGGTATGGAGGACAGAAAAGAAAAAAAAACAAAGAAAATATGAAAAAAATGAAGAAATCCTACTAGATGCTTGGATGCTGTTAGAAGAACAAATATGCTTGTATTATGGGAATTTCATGAAGTAAAAAAGAGAGGCAGGCACTGAAAGCCTGTCTCATGTAACACTACAACTTTAACTGAAATCCTCCCAATATCCAAAGACCATGGACACCCAGATACAAGAAGCTAAAACGACATCAATTGAATTCTACTTTTTTTTTCTTTTAAAAAGGGACCTCCAACAAATGTCAAATGTCAAAGGTTCAAGACAAATAATTCTAAAAGCAAGAGCATTAAGTAATATATGAGGCAATATCTGTCAGTTGTACAGCAGGATTTTCAGCAAAGTCTTTATAATTTGCAAGAGAATGAGATGATCTATTCAAGGTGCTGGGGGAAAAATGATCCTATCAATTAAAAATACTATATCGAAAACTGAAGAAGGATACTCAAGTGAGCTGCAGCCATGATAGAAGAAACTGAGATGAAGACAACTCTGAGACTGTCTTCCATGGATAGCAACTCTGCGTTCACCCTTGAGCATTTCATGGAGCTAATACAGCACTTTGAGACAGTCCCTGATCCTAACAAGGAGACTCTGGAGGCTTTGGCTGAGTCACTCACAATGAGCAAAGAAGACATTAGGATTTGGTTTATATATCGAAGGATGGAGCTCAAGCAATTGTCTGTGGTCCACACATCTGAGCTGGAGTCAAGGGAACATACTTTTCAGTCTTCAATTGTCAGAAGCTCTGAGTCTGGCCTACGAATTAGTTTAATGTACCTTAGGGAGAAGGATTGGAAAAGGTACACCATACCTATCAGGTTCTACAAAGCAGTACCCCAAGGACTCCTCCCAAAATGACCCTGGACTCCCCGAAGCTTTGGAAGCCTTGAAGAGTATCACACTCTCTTCTGGGTACCAAAGCAGAGATGGCATGTCACAGGATTTCTAATTCCCTGGCATATCTACTGTATGCTCTTTTTGTTAATGTTTTTTTCAGTTTCCTTGTTGGGACAGGGGGCTGTTGGGTCTTATGTCTATCGATGGTACATTAATAATAGACCTAGTTATTCCCAAGGGGGAAAAATACTATACCCTTGCAAAATCACCCCTAAAAAGAATGGTAAAATAGAAATGCAAGGCTGGCAACCTGAGTTTGATCCTCATCCGAGATTTTCTCTGACTCTATAAGATTTTCTCTGACTCTCCATGAGTGCTGAGGCACACACACCTATATACACCCATAATATACAAAATAATAATAAATGAAATTTTAAGGCAATGAAAAATAAAACATTTCTTATAACCAGAAACTAAAGGGCACTCACTAGCACAGCCCTCAAGAAATATTGAAGGGATTCCTTCATTAGAAATAAAAACCCAATGGTAGAATATTTGTCTAGCACACACCTCAGGAAGTTCCTGAGTACACCTCTAGAAAGAGAGAGAGTTAACTGGAACATGAGTGTAAAAGCAAAGACAATCCTTAGCATAATAGAAAACAATCAAATTCCTCCTCATCCCCAACATACACACAAACTGAGCTATGGAGAGGAGCAAGAAATACACAAAACAAGCAGAATATGATTAACAAAATAACAGAAGAAAATTCATACCTATTGATAATAACCTTAAAAGTGAATGACACAACTGTATGTTGCTTACAAGAAACTCACTAGTAAAGATATACTTGACTTAAAGTGGTGGAAAACGTGTATCATACAAATGGAAATCAGAAGCATAAATATAAATCAGATTTTAAATAGAAAACTATAAAATGAGAAAAAATATATCCTGATACAAGGATTGACAATAAAAAGATACAACAATCATAAATATATGTGTACCCTACACAGGATCACCCCGTTTTATAAAGCAACTATTGAGTCTAAAGGGAAAATTGGGTTCATGCAGTAATGGTTGGAAATGTTAACACCATTTTTTCAGCACACACACATATACACAAAGTCTGAGTTAATATAGAGCAAAGGACTCAAGAGACATTTAAGGGATATTTCATTTGATAATTTTGCTCTAGTCTGCTCTCCACTGCTGTGAAATACACTGTGAACAAAAGCGGCTTGCAGGAGGAAAGGGTTTATTTGTCCTATAGTTTACAGTCCATCATCAAGGGACGTCAAGACACTCAGGGTAGGAACCTGGAGATCAGAACTGAAGCAAAGAAGGTGGAGGAATGCTGCTTACTGGCTTGCCCCTAGCTCATATTTTGGCCACCTTTCTTATACAACCTAAGCCTACCTGCCCAGGTATGGCATTCCCCAGTGGGCTGAGCCACTCTACACCAATTAGCAATCAAGAAAATGCCCCACAGGCATGCCCACCTGCCAATCTTATGGAGAAAATCCTCCATTGAGATTTCTTCTTCCAACATATGTCTAAATTTGTGCCAAGTTGACAAGAACCAACCTGCAGAGTATCAATACACATTCTTCTGATCAGCATAGAACCAGGGTGAATCACAAGTCAAGCCTAAATAAATTTAAAAAGCTTAGCTCTCAAGTGACAACAGAATAAAAGTACAAGTCAACAAGAAGGATTGAAAATGTGCTAATACATGGATATCAAATCACATGGTCTTAAATGATAAGTGGATGATTTAAAAAGAAGAAATCAAATATTTATAGACAATGAAAATACAATATCCAAGTATGTGACAGGACAGAAGAAGATCTGCCGGAAGGGAGTACGTGGGGAATAAATATATAATCTTAAAACAAAGATCTCAAATACCCAACAGTGCACGAGAGAGAGAGAGAGAGAGAGAGAGAGA
>NW_021604719.1:4369014-4397383 GCF_004785775.1 Grammomys surdaster
GAGAGAGAGAGAGAGAGAGAGAGAGAGAGAGAGAGAGAGAGAGAGAGGAATAGAGAGAAATTCTGTTGACCAAGAGTACTATAGCCTGGAAATTTGTCCTTTAAAATGATGTAAAATAAGTTCTCTCCTCAATAATCAGAAACTGAGAAAATTCATCACCACTATATCAGCCCTATAAGCAATACTGATGGGAGAAAGCCAAGAATCAACCCAATCCCAAGTAAATAGAAGAAAATAAAAAATAAATATCAGAGGTAAAATAGTTGACTGTGCAAAGGAAAAAATCAAAAACCAGTGAAATAGAGTTGCTTTCTAAATGGGTTTTAAAAAGACAAATAGTTAGTTAGAATAACCAGGAACAATAGAAGGTCTGTGTTGTGGTAATTAAAAGGAGAATTGTTGAGGTGGAGAGAGAAGATGCCATGGGGTAGGTGAGTCCTGAAAACCTGATTATGGGGACTGGCCAGTTGGAGTTAAGAGCTTCTCAGAAGATGCTCATCCAGCACTAAAAGAGATGGGTTGCAATGTTATCTGTGCCATCCAAAATAAATAAATAAATAAATAAATAAATAAATAAATGTTTGACTTAGGAAAACAAAAAAACAAACAACAAAAAAAGAGCTTCTCAGATGGAAACATGCCAAGTTATAACTTGGGGTTATTGATAAGGAAGTAAATACTAAGTTTAGAAGGTAGATACCTGCCCGGCTCTAGTGCTTTAAAGGTTATCATAAATATAAAGTTTTGTGTCTTTTATCTGGGAACTGAATGATCTAAGGTGGGGTAGAAACCCTCAACTGAGATTAAATAGTTACTACAACAGACCTAAATCAGACCAGAGACATCAAAGGAGATTTTTCAAAAGGCGTTCAATGGTAATTGAAACACAAACAAAAGACGATCCTGAGTAGTTTACTTTAGGCATAATTGAAGCCATCAGGATTTGGTGAAGATCTTTCTCAGTGATAATTAACTCAATCCCGTGAATATAATAAAGGTTAAGATGTGATTACGGTCATTCTTTATAAAGTACATGTGACCCCTACCATAAAGATAGGGTCTATAGATTAACTACATGTGATGCCTTCCGTAAAGATACATGCTATGGATGGACAAGCTCAAGATAGGAGTCTGGGGAGGACTGGTGTAGTCTTGGCCATCCAGATAACACAAAGGTCACCAGGCTATTAAACAATCCACCCCCAGACTTCTGAGCAGAAAACAGGTTATACATCCCTCCCTTCAAAGAGAAAACCCTGTGTGTTTAACTCTAGTGCTTATCTGTGATCATGAGGACCTCTGTGCCTCTGACATATAAACTTCTAAGAATCATGTTTGAAAACATAGAAAAACAATTGCTGGAGAGATGGCTCAGGGTTTAAGAACATTTTCTGTTTTTGCAGAATTCAAGTCTCAGAACCCACATTGGCTGGCTCACAGCTGCCTATAATTCTGAAGAGATACTGGAAAACAAATAAAACTTAAGGCTGAAGGCATCACAACACTTTACTTGAAAAATTACTGCAAAGTTACAGTAAGGCAAACAGCCTGGTACTGGCACAGAAACAGATACACAAACCAATGGAATAGAACAGAGAACACAGAAGGAATCTATATTCATGCAGCCAACTGATTTTGTTTGTCACATACATACATACATACATACATACATACATACATACGTACATACATACATACATTTGTTTGCATGCCTCTCTGTGTGCATATGCCCATACACAAACATGCATGACTTGGTCCCTAGTTGGCATTTTCAGAGGGAGGGTTAGAAAGTGTGGCCTTGTTGGAGAAGTATGCCACAGGAGGTGAGCTTTGAGAGTTTAAAGTCCCTCACCATTTTTCACTCACTCTCTCTGCTTCATTCTTGCAGTTCAAGCTGTGAGCCTCAGCTTCCTGCTCCTACCTTGGTGCTTCACACCACCATCATGGATTCACCCCTCTGAGACCATAAGCCCAAATAAACCCTTCCCTCTCTAAGTTGCCTTGGTCATGGTGCTTTATCACGGCAATAGAAAAGAAACTGATGCAATAGCTAGCCCTCATTATACACTTACCTGAATTTTTTAAAAGTATACTATTCGATGCTTTACATAATAATTTTTAAAAGTTATATGCACACAGAGAGTTATAATTTGGATCTTAAATGTTCACAATGGCCCATATGCTAAAAGCTTTGTTTCTAATTGTGTGTGTATAGGCACACACGTGTGTGTATGTATGTACTTTTACCTGGATACTGGGAAGGAAGCTATCGTTCAGCAGCTGGCATTGATTAGGTATAGCAGTGTACAACTGTAACCTCAACACTCAGGAGGCTGGGGGAGGAGGATCTTAAGTCTGAGGCCAGCCTGAGCTACATGGCAAGACTACATCACACAACCAAAGAAGTAAATAACACAAAGTTCACAGTGGCTATTTCTCCATGGGGAAAGATCAACTGACTTTAATATTCTTCATTTGTTTCTGAATTTCCTGGATGATTATGAACATGCATGGCAAGTATAAGAAAAATAATTAAATATTCCAATTTTAAAGAGTTGAGAATGGCACACTACTGATATAAACAAACAGTATGTTTCTCCATCCATAAATGGAACCCTTAGAAATCACACTAAATTGTCCGAAGAGTCTGTAGGGGTGTGTGTGTGTACCCTGACACCAGTCTTCTGACTGCCTTGTAGGCTCCCACTTCCTGCCTTGGTGTGGCATCCCTACAAGTCCACCAAGGAATACTTTATTCACATGCCCAAGGACTGACCCTTACTGCTGCTGGTGGATGCCCTCCCGTGTCTCAGACAAGGGACTGGAGGTTTCATGGGCTAATGGCTTTTCTCATGACCTATACTGTCCTCCTGTATCAGGTTTCCTCTGTGCAGCTAGCTTCCCTGAAGAAAGGACACTGCTACCTTTCAGAGCCAGTAGTGACCTCTTTTGGCCTTTCTCTGCTTTTGATAGAAAGAAAAGATAAACAGAGATTATTTTCCCTAACCAGCCCTCCTTCTTAGGTCAGAAACAAAGAACCCTTGTACAACTGCCTCCTTGGAAATCTCACTGTCAGGCCCCGTCAGGGGCTGCCAAGAGAGAAAGATAGAGAACAGCTGGACACAGCCCACAAAGAAATGGCATCCACATGATTGGTGGCTTAGTGGGGGATCGGGCAGAAATATGCCAAAGAACCTTATGGCAACTGCCTTGGCTAATTCAAGTCTATCAGAGGTGATAGGGACACACCTTCCCATCACCCTTAGTACCCGACTTTCTTTAGGGAAGAATTTACTCCTTTCAGTGAGTCCTCCCAAGCTTCCCTTGACAGAAAAATGGTCACTAAAACACTAATAACAAAACTTTGGGGACAACAGAAATACTCTATATCTTATTCATGGTGAACGTTTTATGGACTTACGTACATCAAATTAAAGACTTAAATATATACACACCTTAGGCTGGGGCTCGGTGCAGTTGCTTGCTAAGCATCCTTGAAGCCTGGGGTTCTGTTCCCAGAAACACAGAGACTTCTCATGGTGGCTCAGGTCTGTGATCCCAGCACTTAGGAAATAGAGGCAGGAGGATCAGAAGTTCAAGGTTAACTTGATAGCACTCTTCAGGCCAGTTTGAAATATATGAGATTTTGTTGGGGGGCAGGAAACAAAACAAAGCCAAGCAACTAATCAACCAACCAAACAAACCTCCTAGATTTCCCTGAAATCAAAAATGTACCTACAAGTTGGTCTATATTTTTATACACAAAATGAATAGAGAATAGGCAGCAGAGAGACTGTGAGCTAGACCAACCCCAGACATATAGACTGACAATAATAAACATTAAAGACGTCCAGCTTATTCCTTACCCCCTGATCTAAGACAGAGAAGGACCTAGCAGGTTTTGTCTCCTGGCAGCAAGGCCTCCCTTCTGACTGACAGATGGGTCTAAGCTGGTCAGATACATTTGCCTGAAGCTATGGGCTTATCAGCTCCTATTTTTTCTTTAAGGTGAGCAATCCAAAATTAGGGGAAGGGGATCTATCCCAGGCTACCAAAACACTTAAAACCCTTAGTCCCCCAGAGAAAAAACAAGTTATAATCTCTAAGTATCCTCTCTGCTCTACAGGGACTCTCTGTCTCTGTCTTTCTGTCTCTCTGCCTCTCTGCCTCTCTTTCTCTCTCTCTCTTCCCCCCCACCCTCCCAGCTTCCTTCCTCTGTGTGTGTGTGTGTATGTGTGTGTGTCTGTGTGTGTGTGTGTGCTTCTTCACCTTAATAAAGCTTGATTCTAGTTGCTGTTTCTGAGATGTTTTTTCTGCCTTTTAGTTTTTTAATTGGTAGAGAAAAATAAATGCAATTAAGACCCCTCAGTGGTAATAGTCACACCCTTTAAAAGGAGCACACTAGCTTGTCTTGGTGGCACATGCGAGCTACCACAGCACTTGGGAGGCTGAGGCAGGAGTATGCTTGTCTGTGCCTCCACACTTTCGCTGTCACTCATTTAGCCCTCACTACTGAGAATCTGATGCACAACAGGCTTATCTCGATAAGCTGCAGCTACAGCAGAGACTGGGCAGGCAAGCATGCCTATCACAAAGATCGTAAAGTCACATCAATTTTTCATTTTAATAAGGTTGGAGAGTGACAAGTGTAAACAAATCATTTAGAATATATATTCTATAAATTTAATATAATTCTCTCTATACAATGAGATGGAGAGAACTGCCAAAACAAATCCTGGAGCTAAGAAAGTTCTCACAGAAAAAGTGTCTTTTGAGATACAGGGAGTCGTGGGGATGGGCTATGCCCATTTCACAGGGAAAGGCATGCAAACCAGAGGCAAGAACTCAGGAAGGTCCCAACCAAGGGAGTCTTGGCTCAGCTGGTCCAGAGAGGAAGAAGAAGAGACTAGAACAGAGAGTTTATGGTGGGGATGCTTTAGGACCCTTCAGAAGCTGAACAGAATCTATCATTCATTAGGTGAGAAGCCTCTGAGAGTTTTGACTTATGCTAGAACTAAGAAGAAAGAGAAAAGCATTTGTATAATCAAGTCATTGTCCCAGCCCCTGTAGACATCCAAGTTTGCATTTCTTCTCGTAGTGTATAATCAAGTCATTGTCCCAGCCCCTGTAGACATCCATGTTTGCATTTCTTCTCGTAGTTTATTTGAAACTTGTGATGGAGAGCAAATCTGTGTTTCTACCCTAACAGGCAAATGCAGTCATGTTAGTTAACCTTCAGGCCTTCTGCACCCATCTAGCCTTTGAGACATTGAACTGCACCATTAACTCCCTTTCTCTCCTGCTATGCTGTCCCCGCCCCTCACCCCATCCTTAGCTCTATCATGTGAGCTGACTCTATCATTCTGCAAGTCCCCTACAGGAACACATCTCATGTGCCCTGCCTGGAGCCACATCTTTGAGAACAAGCTGTACAATCCTTACAAGGAACAGGTGCCCCTGAGATTTGCTCAGCACCCACACTCCACAAGTAGGCAGGAAATGAGCTTTGAGACTAGAGGAAGCAGTTTCACTTCTAAATCCAAAGCTAACTTTTCTGAAACAATCTCACCAGCTAGGAAAACAACCTGTGCTTCCTCAGGAAGTTAGGTGCTGGGCATTTAACCTGAATTTAACTTGGAGAAGAAATTAATTTGGCCCAGAGTAAACTGGCACAATGCACCTTCAACAAAAGTTCCAATTAATATAAGTCAGTTGACACAAACTTGTTTCTAAATTAATAGTCACGGATAGCAACTTGACTCTGTGTTGAAGCAGGAGGTAGTGTGGGAAGTGAGGGCTGGGAGCCTTTATAAGAGGGCTGCAAAATTAGCATATTAAAAAAAAAGTTGGCAGAGAAAAAGGCTGGAAACCTGCCCCACCCCCTACCACCTCAAACCAAGGCTGACTTGCAGCAGAAATCCTGCTCTATACAAAGGACCCCTAAAGCCTGCAGGATGAATACAAAAGCCCTAAAGCCCTACTCCTGTACTGGGTCTTTGCTGTGGAGTCTGCAATCCTTTTCTCTGCTCCATCTGCTTTCTCTCATCATAGTGTCTTCATTAATAATTTCCCTCCCCTTTCTTGTTCCTCTCCATGAGGTTGACCGAGTCAATGCCACTATAGTCAGTGTCTATAGAGGGGTTATTTTTATTTTAAAATTTTATGTGTATGGATGTTTTGTCAAAATGTATGTCTGTGCGGTGTTTGTGTACAGTGCTCACAAGATTGGAGTTCTAGAAGATGTGTGCTGCCCTGTGGTGCTGGGGATGGAACTCTAGTCCTGTGAAACAGCAGCTGGTGCTCCTGCCATCTCTCCAACCTTAAGATAGGGAATGAATACATATACATATACACATACACATACACACACACACACACACACACACACACACACACACATATATATATTCCACTCAGCTGTAGCTATATTCCATAAGGAGAACTGTATCTCTGCCCCAACACCACCAGCCTAGGGCTAAGTGGAAAGCCCAAAGTCACTTCCATAGTACCTTTGCTTCTCCTCAGGAGTTTAGCAAAAGCTAGGCTGGAGCCTACACCTTTATCCGAGCTGGCAGCAAAAGAGCAATAGTCTTTCCTGAGGCTTAACAGGGGGTCTTCTGAAAATAAAGATTTAAAGATGCCCAGAACATGGAAAAAGAAAAAAGAAAAAGGGAAAGCATGCAACCCAGGAGAAATCTCATCTTGAATGAGAAATAATCAGATGCTGTCCCTGTCTCTGTTATGCTGCCATAAGAGGCTGGAGAATCCACAGAAAGTTGAAAGTCACCATTTTGAGGTTCTGGTAACTGGAAAGAGGACATTAAGATCCAGGGGCCAGGGTCTAGTGAGAACCTTCATACTGGTTTATCTCATAACAGAAAGACAGACTCTGGGGAGAGGAGAACAGAGAGAGGGGATACAGATGTATGTGCTGTAGAAAGAGGCCAACTCCTTTTTTATGAGGAACCCACTCTTGATCAATTCAGAAGAGCTAAGTCACCAATGGACACATGACAAAAGATTTAGCTCTCAGGCCACTGGAGTCCCAAAACGAGGAGAGAAAGACTAGGAATAAAAAGGCCTTCAAAGCAATACTCATGAGAAAGTTTCTCAGGTTTGGCAAGAATTATAAACAGATTCAAGAAGCTACATAAACACATCGAGAAACAGACACATACACACTCAGAGAGAGACAGACAGAGAGAAACAGACAGAGACAGAGGGACAGACAGAGAGACAGATACACACAGAGAGACAGAGAAAGATAGAGACAGAGAGAGACAGAGCCTGAATAGGCAGAGAGCAAGGAAACCTCTCATTCTCACCAGCTCTAACTGGCACCCCATCTCCAATCTGAAACCATGGAAACCAGAAAAGAGATGTTTTCCAAGTGCTGGAACTGTCAGCGGAGAATCCTCTATTCAGCAAAAATATCCTCCACACAAGGAAAGAGTAGTTGAGTTTGTCACCAATAGACAAATGACTTTGCCTCGCAGCTGTGAGGCCCCAGTACTGTGGGGTGGGGAAAATCAGCTTTAAATGGATTTGATACTTGAAGAAAACAATAAAAGAAAAGAATCTTAGAACCTCAAGAAGGAAGATCAACAGAGAAAACAAAATTGTAGGTAAACACAAAAGACTTTTACTGCTCCTCGAGTCCACTAAATTACATTTGATGGTTGAAGCAAGAGGTCAACATTGTCTGCCATGATTCTCATCATACAGAAGGAGTATTTCACACAACTGAACAGGAGAGGGACAAGGGACTAACATATCTGTACATCTTGAAATGGCAATATGCTACCAGTAACCTGTGACAACTTACAAAGGTATAGTAACTAGATCAGTTGTCAGAAAATGTATATAGAGGACCTGGGGAGATGGATAAGAAAGTGAAGTGCTTATTACACAAGCATGTAGCCCCAGTGCTGGACTACATGGTGTGCCTCTGATTTATTTAAAAACCACAGGTGTTGAGGCCCAGGTCTGTGATCCCAACACTTGGGAGGTGTGCAGCATCATGACAGGCTGATGGTTATCCTTGACTGTGAGTTGAATTTGAGACAAACCCACTTGGGCTAAGTGAGACTCTGTCCCAACAAAACCAAACAAAAACTAAGGAAAAATGGATACTAAACTGACCCAGTTAAAGCAAACACACATTAGTACCTTTCAGCGATTATGGAAGGGTGGGATGGTATCCCACACACTCCTCGATCCGATTGTCTTCTCTTCTAAACCTTCATTTGCTACAATGAAAGCTTGTGTTAGCAGACATGCCCAGAAGGGTTAAAGCAACATTTCCCACCATGATTTTCCATTCTTTGTATTTACTACATGGCTGAAAGTGTTCTCAAACCCATAGACCTTAGAAACTATGGTGGCAGTCAGTCAGGTACACTTTCTACTTAAGTAAAGCTAGGCTATAACAGTCAGACATTTTCTAAGCCAAGCCTTTCCAGATGTGCTAGAATTATATTGAGATTTTCCCCCCTACTCCGCCTCTGCCTCATAAGCAGGTGTGAGGACAGTATTATAAGGTTACCAGGAAGAGGTTTCCAGCTGCCTGGATGATGTCTGTGTCCTCTATGGATAGAAAGAGAAGGAAATGATCTGACATAGTTCCTTTATGGCATAAAGCCATCTCTCTTTGCTCCTGTCATCCTACACTCATTTTCAAGATCTGACTTCTGTTCTCAGAGAAGATTGTTATCTTGTGTAGAAAATGTTAATCCCAAAGAGGGAAGAACATCATAACCAAATTAATTAGAGCAAGCAATTAGTTAAAGCAAACTTTTTTTATCTGCCTGCCTCCTAAGGCGGGGTTCAAGAGGTCAGTATTGGATTTGAGGAAGACAAGGCTTTTATAGAGCTCAGATGTAGGGGGTTTCCAAATGGGGGGGGAATAGGTTACAGGAACAGAACATAACAGGTGGTCAGAACAAGGTAATCATGGGGTCAGATAACCTTTTGAAACAAAGGTAGAGTTATAAGATAATTATAAATAATGTTTGAAATAAAGACATGATTGCCATTCCTGGAACAGGCAGTACAGAACCATTAGTAGTTAAGGTTACAGGTGGGGCATAGCCCAATCCTTGAGAAACAGAGGTTTAATCATAAATAGGAATGAACCTAGTTTATCTGTACTGTAAGATGGCTTTTAAGCCTAAGATGGAGGCAGGCTGGTTCTCCACAAAAACACATTTAGAAAATGTGAATGTGCCTATCATAGATGAAGATACACAGTTGGAGCTTAATGCTATTGGTTGTCTATCTCTATGCTCCATATCCATTTATTTAGTTTTATTTATATGAGTACACTGCAGCTGTCTTCAGACACACACGAGAAGAGTGCATCAGATCCCATTACAGATGGTTGTGAGCCACCATGTGGTTGCTGGGAATTGAACTCAGTACCTCTGGAAGAGTAGCCAGTACTCTTAACCACTGAGCCATCTCTCTAGCCTGATTAGTTTAAAGTTCTATCTGTATTGAACATACAGACTTCCTGTTTTTTCTTCCTAAACAATATAGTTCAATATTTATGCAGAACCTCTGCAGTTGATATAAGAAAAATGGAAATGCTTTAGGGTTTCCAGGAAGATGTGTGTAGTTATATAGAAACTGTATGAATGTTGTATAGTTGTGTGTGTGGGGTGTCCTGGAAAGAGTCCCCATGAATAGCAGGGGATGACTATATTGGCCTTTCTCTCCTTATACTTCAGTTTCTTTTAGGCAGACTAACCTAGAGACCTCTAGAATAGAACTTTGCTGCATAGTTTCATGTTTCCTTTTTCATTTGTGAGAACTCAACACACAGGTCACTTGAAGAGGAACACAGCACAGCATGATTGTCAGTACAGTGTTCAACCATACCAATGTCATCACCCTCCTATGAGGTCACCACTGGTTACTCTATTACCCAACACAGAACACCGTTAGGTGAAACTTTTAGGTTAACAGTGAAAGAGGACACTGTTAATATATTCCTTGAGATACCAGGATGATAATAGAAACAAAGCAAAACAGAATGGATACTTCCAGTTCATTTATTCAGCAATGCTCCCAGTCCCAAGCAGTTCAACTGGGAGAAGATGAAAGGTGGCTGTTAAGGGAGCTTGCAATGCTCCATAGCTTAATGGCAAGAAACAAAGAGTGCCAGCCATTATGTTCACACTGCTGGCCATGGGTCCGCAGGCAAAGTCTGACTCATATTCAGACTATAGCCCCCAAACTGGTTTCAATTTGTTTAGTTTTCTAAAAAAAAAAAAAAAAAAAAAATTTAAGAATTTGAAACTTGGCTCCTCCAAAATGTTAATAGGGTTATAATTTAGCATAAATCAAGTTGGGCCTTGTAGCAGGATTTTTCCTGCCCATTGTATGTATTTACAGTGGAGCTTGGTGATTGGGCAGTAGAAGAGGTAGGCGGAGCTAGGAGTTGAGAGGAGGAAGAGGAGGAACAAGGAAGAAGGAGAGGAGGAATGAGAGAAGATGTCTGTGGATGTACTCGTGTCTCTAGCAGTCTAAGGTAGTTATTCTTATCAAGGTTAGATTATTGGGTTAACAATTTTAATTGTGTGGGCATCTTGTGTATTGAGTATTTGCTGATATTTAAATCTGTTTGGATAATCTTTAAGCATTAAGAGTCTTCATTCTACCAGGTACCCCGAGGATGGTAGATATTGTCTGGGGTTCAGCCGAGCACTATGAGGGTGGTGGAGTTGGCCCAAGGGCCATGCTTAAAGCCATGGAGTCCACAGAGCTGACCAGTGGAGACAGCAGCAACCCCGACATCTCGTGGGTCCCCCAGCCGGTGCTCCTGACCAGTTGGTGCGGTGGTTAGAGCGGGAACATAGAGCGCGAACATAGCTGCGGCAGGGAGCTAGCCGAGCAGATTGCCATTTCTAACACTTCCCACTACAGGGCCTGGCATAAGATTCCTAGCTGTGCAACTGTAGCAAGTCTGGTGGCCTCTTGGGAAGGACCTTGCTTAAGGATGAAGCAGTTAAAGGAACAGGTGCCAAGATGGCAGTGTTGGGTAGCAGAGGCCACTACTTTGGAGCCATGACTGCCACCTAGTCCGTTTTCTTCCTCTCTCCCAGACTTTTCTACATGTAGCTGTCTGCATACCTGTGCAAGAGACTTGGAGAGTAGATATGTAACATTTACATTAGGTGGTAGCCTAATGCACCGAGCTACAGGATTTAGAAAGGACCAGAACTTCCACAATAACACATGGAGGCCAGAGGCAGAGAACTCATGAACTCCTTTTATGGTAGCCGCAGGCTGGTAGGGCACAGGACATTTAGAGCCTTTGGGAGGCAGGATTATTAATATTTCCCCCATGATACAGAATGGAGTGGAAGTAAGATTCGTAACTTGCCGCGGTCTCCGGGGAATGGATTAGATGGTGGAGTCTCCAAGTCTGAGTCTAAATATATCCCCTCTTACCTCACTGCGGCTCCTTGGGAACGTACAGAAATATAGAGAATAGCAGGGAGAAAATTACATGTCATCCCACCACTGAAGGACTTGAGGCTGGGCATGGCAGTGCATGCTCAAAATTCCAGCAACTGCACAGGCTGAATCAGGAAGACCACAAGTTCCAAGACAGCCTGGGCTACATGGTGTGCCTCTGATTTATTAAAAAAATAAAAATAAAAATAAAAATAAATCAACACTGTAGCTTGTCAGAAAGCATGGTAAAATATCTAATGATCAGTAGTCTTTGTAGGGTCCAAACAGAAGTATTACTAATTATTTCCCTGAACTTTCTATATGGCATTGTAGAGCAGCCCTACTAAGGTAACTGCGGGGCATTTGTTAGAGTTTCTGTAACCCACCCCTGGCTCTTAAGGGGTTAACACAGGCCTCCCTGACTCCCTCAGTCTCCACATACTACTTAGGCCGGCTATGCTTATAAGCAGGGTGTTTCTTGACTTGGTGCCAAGTCTTAGGCATTTGACCTTGTAACACAATCTCTCTGAATTCTTGCTGAAAATGATCCCAAACCCGTCGAGACACCATATGGAAAGCACAAGGTATAACAAAAGCCTGGTTTTAATTTCTGGTCAGCCAACAGCCTCAGAGGATGAAAACTCTTGCAAAGCCTTGGAGCCCTTTCCACTGTGGGTAACTGGCTGGAACAGAGAGGCCTCTGGGTGGGAAGAATGGAAATGAGCCTACCCCAGAAGGTGCCTACTACAGAGAATTTAAGCAGGATTCAAACCGTGTGCAAAAGAAGGCTGAAGTCCCTGCCTAGACTTGTGACATCAGCCATTCCACCAGGCAGACAACTGGAATGCGGATTAACTGCCTCTTACATGACCAAATGGAGAGCATGGAGAACATGGGCTGTAATCACCCCAGTTTAAATCAACAAGGAAGGAAACGGGTGGTGCCCTGCACTGTGAGGACTGCCAAAGCCCCCTTATGCAACTTAGGATGCTTTAATAACAGAGATAAACTTCTGAGTGCTATAGTTTTTTTTTTTTTTCAAACTAGGTGGGGCAGGCTTGGCTGCATTCTTTGGGGCTCAGGAGTTTGCTGTGGAATTTTCAGCGTTGAGTTTTCATTCTAAAGACACCATGGAAATAATCTTACTTGTCAGTAAAATAACATTTGTGGGGCTAAGTGACACTGGAAAATTTTTTGTTTGTAGATTAAAATTTTTGTTTCATGAAATCGGACATTTTCTCACCGAAGCCCATTAACAAAGTCTTAGGATATTATGAAAACATTTCCCTTGAAACGTTAAGTACAGTTATTAAACTCAAGAAACACTGCCGTGCTGCATTTAAGTCAACAACTATAGAATGTAACTATATTTGGGGATTACTTCAGTTGCTCCACCCCTGGAACTTCCCCCACCTTCTCTGGAGTGAGCATATTCTACTATGTCCCTTGAGTGGAAAGATGAAGATGAAGCAGGAAACATGAATATTTCTTTTAAGATCTAGAAAGGGAGCACAAATCACCATGATAAGAAAAAACTTCCTTCTTTCTCACTGGTTTTATGGAGGGTGGAAAGTGAGACAACTACTCTGAGCATTCGATCAGCCACAGGCAATGGACCACACAGGCTGTGCTTAGCAAGGAGGGCCAGCGGGAGCAGCATGAGGCTGGTTGGGGCCTAATGAGCCAAGGAGCAAATGCTTTATGGAGGAGGTTGTTGAAAGGAAGAACAGGCAGAAGTGCTTGTAAAAAAGGAAGAAGAACAGCTGCTGAGGGAAAGGCGCAGTGTTTGCCAGAGCACCGCCCTGAGAGGTGTCCCATGCAGCTGTCATGGTGTGAAGGTCTATTGACAGGGATGACAAGACACTGATATAGACCAGTACATCTCAAGCCTCATCACACATGACACTTTGCTGGACATACTGATAAACAGTGCTATTGTTGTTGTTGTCATCACTGGCTCTATAACTTTGAGCAAAGCCCCATAACCCCTCGTCTGTAAAGCGGTGACTAACGGTATCGTCTACCTGCCGCTGACGCTCCTGGTGGATGATATGCCACAGCAAGTGTTTCCACTTAGGAAGGACTCAGCACACATTAACCACAGCCCCAGTTCTCCTGTAGACATCGTTGGATGACAGCTTAGAGGCTTGTCACACTACAACCGTGTGTCTGTAGAGTAGGGCATATTGCTGGGGTCATGAAGTGACACAGGACATACAGCAGCTCTTCCCTGAAACTCACAGGAGGTGTTTTTATGTATTTATCTTGCCTTTCTTTCCTCTTACAAATGTATGCAAAATAACAAGAAAGATAAATCCACTCATCAAATGTTATTGAGTGGCCATATGCCATGAAAAAATAGTTACTGTCCTTTTGAGACATAGTTGACAGCGCTGCTCCTCACCAGATGAATAGGATGGTACAGCAGATGATGATATGAAATAATAAGTGAGGGAAAGAGCAAAGGTTGTAGATGTGTAGAGTTATTTTGGTCAAAGTGCCTTCAACAATAGATATATTTTTATATAGTCATCTCCTCAAAAATTGTTCATGCCTCAAGCAGGTCACTGGGTTGTTCTGTATTATTCCCATCTGAATTTCCAGTGTGTAGTGGTATGTTGGAAACAAAAGAAATATTTAGTACATATTTGGTGAATAAGAGAAAGGATGAATAATGAATGAATGTCAGATTTCAATATAAACCCGGATGTGAAGACAGAGTCTCCAAGTTTTGATCTGCGCAAAATGAAACAAAAGCTAGAGAAGACATGTAGATTCCAGAAGTGTGCGCTTCAAGCACAACGCTGTCTGTCGTGTTACGCATGCCTGAAACATCCTTGTTTTAATAATAACACATCTGCTTCTTTTTCAGTGGTGACTGGACTTGGCTACTTGGGTGGAATTCTGAGAGCTTGTTTTTCTAGTTTTTTTCCCCCTTGGTCTTCATGGAAACGATCACAGCTTACTCCTGAATCATCAAAAAGCTCCAAAGGGTCCATGTAACAGTGGTGTATTTGCTCACTTGGTAAACCAGCTGTTCCATCATAAATAAATTGGTTCAGAGTGTGTTAATAAAACGGCCAGAAAAGAGTTTCCCCTTCTCTTTTTTTTTTCTGTATTCTTTTAAGAAAGAAATATACATTTGGAACACTTCTCAGACTTTTGGCTCATGACTTAACATTTCTGGATAACCTAAGCAGCTCATTTGTAGTACGTTATATCACTACTTAGAAACTAAGACTATAATCTAAAAAATATTCGCTTACTATTTTATCTTTGAGCACTAAGCTCACTGAATGCTAGCCTAAGATCTTTTAATGAAAAACTATGTCTTCTAAAAGCAAAGAGTGGGCAAGGAGAAGGAGACATTGCTTCACTCCTGCAGACCCCTCTCCTGCCTCAGAGGAGACAGTCAGGTTCCCAGCCGCTCCTGCATTTGATTTGTTGTCTTCCCGGCATCCTTTAGCCTTGGGGAAATTCCACTAACGCTCATGAAAGAGTGAGGCTGAAACTCACATAACATCTCAGTGTTATTGTAAAAGTTGTTTTTACCTCAGAAATCCAATGAAAATGACTTGGAGAATTCAGAGTTCCTGTGCCCTTATGTTAAAAAAAAAAAAGTGTCTTAGGGTTTCTACTGCTGTGACAAAACACCACGACCAAAAAGCAAGTTGGGGAGAAAGGGTTTATTTAGTTTACACTTCAACGAACTGGAGTTCATTATTGAAGGAAGTCAGGACAGGAACTCAACAGGGGAGAAACCAGGAGGCAAGAGCTGATGCAGAGGTCATGGAGGGGTGCTGCTTACTGGCTTGCTCCCCATGGCTTGCTCAGCCTGCTTTTTCATAGAACCCAGGAAGGACCACCAACCCTGGGTTGGAACTACCCACCATGGGTTGGGCTCTCCCCCACCAATCACTAACTAAGAAAATGCCTTACAGCTGGATCTTATGTAGGCATTTTTTCAATTGAAGTTCCCTCAGTTCAGATAACTAGTTTATGTGTCAAGTTGGCCTAAGACTAGCCAGCAAAAAAATGCTAGTTTATATTATTATTACTATTACTATTATTACTATTACTATTATTTCTCACACTGCAGTTCAGGCTGGAGTACGACTTGTAAGCCGCCTGCCTAAGCCTCCTGAGTGCTGGGATTACAGGTGTGCCCAATCATATCCAGCAAACCCTACATGTTTTTGTTTGTGTTTTTGTTTTTGAAACAGGGTCTCTCAACATATCCCTGGTTATTCTGAGGCTCAAGGTAGACCAGGCTGGCCCCAGACTCACTGCTCATCTCTGACTCTGAGAGCTGGGATTACAGGCATGCACAATCCATACCCAGCTAAAAGCTGCATGTTGTAGGGGCAAGAGATGTTTATTTAAACACGAACAAATAGAGAAAAGAAATTGTGTTTTGGGTTTTTATTATAAAAATGGAACAGAACATGATCATCTGATAAAGGCACTTGCTGCCAGGCCTGTTTACCTGTGCATGATATCCAGAACCCATGACGGAAGGAGAGCACAAATGCCTGCAAGTTGTCTTCCAACTTCCACACAAGTGGTGTGACAAGTGTGCACCTACACACACACACCCAGACACACACATACATATATAATTATATACAAACACACTGATGAATAAATAAGTAAATGTAATACAAAAATATTTAATGTATTAATCTTTCTAGAGAATAGCAGTGTTCTTTAACTTTAAGAATCATTAGGAGAAGGCTGGGAAATGGAAATGTGCTCCTTCATGCACACACACACACTCACACACACACACACACAAATAATAAGATATATCTTTTTTTTTTAGAACAGAATTACTAGAAGGCGTATTTAAAACGCTGGCTTGGGTTCTCTTGGAAAGCTTCTGCTTCAGTAGTTTGGGCTTGGACCTCAGAATATGTACCTTTTATACAAGTCCTTATTGCAGGGAGTGACATATAACACACCCAAGGGACAATAAACAATGATGAATTATTTACAAAGCTGAAATGTTAAAGTGAGGTGAAAATTTAAATTTGAAGTAAGGTAAATCACTGACTTGAAGCAGAGTTAGAAACCAGAGGAATGAGAGACCCTCCCCATTTGCAGGACGTGTGCACCCAAACTATGCTTATTGTACCAAGGACGTGTGTTCCTAGCAGCATGGGTGATTTTGAACTATCAATTTCACTCCAGCTAAGGTTCTCTTAAAGTCACCTAAACATGGCTCTCACTTAATGAAACAATATTTGCTTTATGCTGTGAAACTGAGAGAATAATTTTTTCTCAGAGAAATGATATTAGAATTAGATATCTAAATGATATTAGAATTACCATAGCCCTGCAAATTCACCATTCCAATCATTTACTTATCTGAAGTCATAAAGCTTTGCACGCTAAGCCCTGGAAATAGTAATATATTTACACTATAGTGTGCTTCATGTTTTACTGGCCCATAGTTCATCTAGGTCAGTGGCTCTCAATCTTCCTAATGCTGTAACTCTCATGCTGTGGGAACCCTCCAACCATAAAATTATTTTTGTTGCTACTTTATAACTGCAGTTTTGCTACTGTCACGAATTGTAATCATGAATGCATCATGTTTTCTGATGATCTTAGGTAACCCCGGTGAAAGGATCATCCAATCCCCAAAGGCTTGAACCCCACAGGTTGATAGCTGCTGCTCCAGCTGATCAGACTGTTGTGGGCTCACACACTGTGCTGGCAGCAGACTGAACACTCCCAGTGAGACCTGAAGCTGGAGTCCACAGCACCATTCCTTCTTCCTTGGGTAAATCAGTTTCGCTTAGAAGGCCTTTCAGTCCTTGGATGAGACTCAAGCAGGTTACTAAGGATAATGTACTAGATTCAAGGTCATCTGTTTGTAAATGCTGTCACATCTACAGAGTGCTCAAGTTGACTTCCTGTCAACTAGAAGATTAGATTTTGTTGCAGTTTTCAGTATTGGACATTGAACCCCAGGCAGGCTGTGGCATGTTGGGTAAATGCTCAAACACTGACTGAGTTACTTGGTCACATAGTCTAAACAGGTTGATACACAAAATGAACTCTCCCAACAAGAGATAAACCTTCACTGGGTGAATGAGTGGCTAGAAGGATTAGAAGAATGAGAGTTTTGTTTGTTTTTTGGTAGCGGAGAAGCAGGATCCATTGGCATGTAAACAGATTTTTATGCCACACCAAGACTATTGTGATGTCTTTTGTTTCTTTGTTTTGAAGTCAGCATCTCTTGTAGACCAGGATGGTTCCTAATTCCCTATTGTATCCTAAAATCCTCTTCTACTTCCCAACTTGCTGGGATTTTAGGCATGTGCCCTCATGCCTTGCCACATCTTTCGGGAAGTACTCAGTGCCTTAGGCACCCCAAATGGATGAAAAAGTCACATATATTGAAACTACCATGCTGATTCTTATTTAAATAGCTGTAAGATTTAGCAAAGCGTCCCACCGGTGTCACTGGACTCTGGACTTCCTCCTGGAGTCAGCTAGAGACTTTCTGATAACACTTCCCAGTATAACTTTGCTTCCTGCTTTTATTCACACTCAGCTGATAAAGGGCATCATAGATGCAGGAGGCACAGCCTGTTGACTTGACGTGTTACACACTAAGGTCAAAGCCAATGTGCTGTGCGTGGTGGTGTGCTTCTGGAATACTTGCACTCTGGAAGTTGAGGCAGGAAGATTATGAAGGTGATGCCTCAACAAACAGAATCGAGACAGCACCTCATAGTATAGTCTGTAATCCTAGCGCCTGGAGGCAGAGACAGAAGGATTAGTAGTTCAAGGCCAGTTTCAGCTACACAGCAGGTTCTCAGTCCCAGTGAGTCCTTGAATTATACACAATTACTGTAGACAAGGTAAATGAACATTAGTATGTTCTTAGACTCAACATGTGATACATCCCTTTCCATGTGTTGATTGGCTAGCTTTCTTCCTTGTGTCTTATATAAAAATAGAATTGATGAAACATTTTTTTTACAAGATTAGAAAACAATTTAAAGGCTGAGACACTCTACTGGGAGATTGCTCCCCTAGCCTGCACGAACCCCTAGTTTTCTCCCCAGTAGCAAATCTATAAAGTGGGTATGATGGCACACAAGGGAGGTGGAGGCAGGAGAATATGATGTTCAAGGTGACCTTCAGCTACAGCGTGAGGTGGAAGCCAGCCTGGGGTACATGAGACCCTATTTTAAAAAATCATAACCGGTGAAAACAGACCTAAAGTCAGGTATTTGGGTCATAGAAACACCTGTGTACAAGCATCAGGGAGTTTCAGCTAGGTTAAGCATCTCTGAGATACCCCAGCACCAACTGTCAACATAAAGAAGAAAACAATTTCTTCCTACAGACTTGTGGGATTGTGGGTAACAGTAACAAAAAGAATAGCATTGAAAGCAGAGTCGCACAGCTCGGCGGAGTTAATGAACTGTCAATCCTCCTTTGTAAGCACAAGATAGACATGGTTTCCCTCCCACTGCACAATAAACAAGAAATACATACAAAACCCCAAACAGAAGCGTACTTTCCTTCTCTTCCTCTCCCACACTCCCACTGCCTCTCCTAGGGCTGTGTGTCTTTCAAGGATTGGTTTTTGTAGTTGAATACTGACACATGACTAGGTGTCATCTCATTTTGTTCACTCTGAAGATATAAAAGGAAAAACCAGCCCCAACCTTCAGTCTCTCGTCCTCCCTCCCACCGCCTCCACCCCACCCCGGGCTCAGAGCACAGACCACTTCGGACACTAGAAATATAGCTTCCCCACACATACCAAGCAAGTGAGTAAACATTTTCTCAGTAGCAGATACCAGAATTCTAACACTTGCTTCTTTGAGCTAGCACCAGGTCCATTCCCCAAGACCCATTCTCTGAGGCTGAGTCCTGCCCACTTTTGACGCCAGATATAAACCTTAGGTTGTCCACGCCCCTCCCCATACTTCTGGTCAAACCTCTGTACACTAGATTTCCTGCAATACTTGTTCGAATGGGTCACGGAGCTCAGGGAACACTTACATATTCAATGGTCACGTGTACAGCATATCCAGAGGATACAGGTGAAAGGGAGCAGTGTGGAGGGAGGGGCGCCAGGCTCACGTGTCCTTCCCAGGAAGTTTAGCCACCCAGAACTCAGCTGCTTTTCTGGGATTTTATGAAGTCCTCATTGCCCAGGCATGATCGTTACTAGACTGGGTGGGGAAACCGAGCAAAACCTGCCTAGTATTTTTCTTGGCTTCTCTGTATAGCATTCCTCCATCTAAGGTATGGGGCAGAACCCTTATAGAATGAGGAAGGCTTTGTAATCCTTATTAGTCAACTTAGGTCAGAGAGCTTCTTTGTTTCTTTGTTTGTTTGTTTGTTTGTTTTTTCTACGAGAGGAGGTTTATTAAGAGAGTGGGAGAGCGGGAGGAGAGATAGAAGAGTAGAGGGTAGAGGCCAGCCATGACCACGTGGAGAGAGGGGGAAGGGAAGGAAGGAAGGGTGAGGAGAAGCTAGAGGCAAGAGAGTAAGAGAAGAAGAGAGAGCGCTTCTTTGTAGTAGTTAGCTATAGATAGGGAAGGGAGTATAAGAGTTTCTATGACCTGCTGTGAGGGAAGGAATTAAAAATCAGAAACTATGGCTGAAAACCAACACACACACACACACACACACACACATATTTGTCTTCATTTATTAATTTCTTGAAAATCTGTATATAGAGCTTCACTTCCTTTATTCTACTGCATAATATTCTACAGTATGAATATGTTATAGGTGTTTGGGATCCCAGCCAGATGGATTCCAGGTTCTTGGTGTCTTATCCAAAGAATTGAAACTAAGGGCTCACCTAGATTTTCAAAAGACGATGACATTGTTTGGAGTGAAGAGATGGTGCACATTATCAAGACTGACAGCAGGCCACATGACTGAAAGTAAGGAAGGGTCTCAGGCTACAAATAATGGGACTCTTTTTGAGGGCATGGTTTGAGTGGTTCTCTGTTTTAATTGATAGACAATATCATGTATTCACCGTTTTTCTACTGTGCCTGTTCCTCCCCATAATGCATCTGATTTTAATCATGTGCATACCCAACTATGAAGAGGAACAGGATGATTAACAGAGCATTTCCCTATAAGTTCATTTGAAGGACACTGTTTGTGTTACTATTGCATACTCCAAACAAGTTCAGGCCAGATGGGCCCTGTTATACTCTTCCCCAGAATACACTGGGACAATTGAAGAATAAAAGCTACCTACATTTGATTATTATTAAGGCCAGAGAAATCTGTACTTTTGTTCAGAGTTGGGAGTGTGTGGAATCTACTGTAGGTGAGGTGTTGAGCAGGTTCCAAGGTTTCTAGGGGCACTGTTTGGAGAGCGATGTGTGCTCTCAGTGTGTGCATGTAAAGAAACAAGTCTGACAAAGCATATTATTGCACTTGGAGGAAGTGAGGAGAACATATGCATGACCAAGATCAAATAGGGTCTCAGGCTCAACTGGCTCAACTAGCTCCCTAGCTTGCCTACCACAGATATGGCATGGTTGATTTATCTAAACACTTCCCTGTTTACAGTGTTTAAGTTGGTTGGCTACTTTTCTCTATTACTAACAGTGCTGCAGTTGATATTGTACAGTTAGGTTACACTGGGCTGAAAGTGACCAAAACTTCAAAGTGTTGTAAAACAGTAAAGAAAGTTTTAGATCATGTGGCTGGAACGCCAACAGCATAGCAGGCTTCCAATTGGTTGGTTCATGAGCCCCACGGTACCATCCGAAACCCAGATCCTTTCCATCTCCCTGCCCTGACATTCTAGAAAGCATTTCAGTTCAAGGCTGGCTTGCCTCTGAAGACAAAATGATATACACCAGTGACTGGAGATACAGGATACAGGCTCACGAATCTGTACATTTTCCCATTACTATAATGATGTATCTATGACTTAGTAACTTTATAAAGGAAAAAATGGTTTATTTAGCTCACATATCTGGAAACCCAAGGGCATAGTGTGTTACTTTTGCATTGTTGTGACAAAATACTCCACATGAACAACTTTTTTTTTTTTTTTTTTTTTTTGGTTTTTTGAGACAGGGTTTCTCTGTGTAGCCTGGGCTGTCCTGGAACTCACTCTGTAGACCAGGCTGGCCTCGAACTCAGAAATCTGCCTGCCTCTGCCTCCCAAGTGCTTTGCTTAAAGGCATGTACCACTACTGCCCGACTCACATGAACAATTTAGCTACTTTTTTTCTCTATGATAAATGCGTGTGTGTGTGTGTAATTGTAGGAGTCCATGATTCACCAAAGAATGATACTTCAAACTCAAATCATATGCAAAAGCAAAGAGCCTTTTATTCTGTAGAAGCACAGCATGCTGGGAGCTCCCATTCCAAGATGGAGATGCCCAAGTGAGCTTGGAAGCCCGATTTAAAGCACATTAGGGGAACTGGGGTGGGGCGGGGGTGGCAGGTGACCTCTACCTTAATCTGTTGGCTCTATCTCTAGGTACATTCCAGAACCATTACTTCAAAATGCCTTTACATTTTGGTTTCTTTACATTTCACAGAGAGAGAATGTTTAAAATGAGGTTCATGAGTCCTCTAATTTTAGATTTTGGAGTTAGAAAAATTGAGGTTGCAGTCCAACTTTCTCAGAGTTGAAGCAATAAACATACATGGAGAATCTGTTTCCCCCACTCGGGACACCTTCAGTTTCTGGGATGGTTAAAGAGCAATGTGAAACAGCCCAGGTTTATATTACACAGATCTTAAAATACTGCAGATTAGAGAAAAGCTTGATTTTCTCTGAAGAGGAGCTGAATTAATCTGTGCAGGAATGTTTAGATCTTAGAAAAAGATGAAGTATCATAAAGTAAGTGAACTAGATTTTCACAGAATACTGAAGCTACTTTTAGTCACATTTATAGAGACCTTTCTTTCTGAGAGATGTGATAGTTCTTTCCAGTGTGTACCTAAAGGGACACTGCCATATTTACTCCATAAAAATCCATTCATCCAGCTGTGTTAAAATTAATTTGTTTTCTCTCTCTCTCTCTCTCTCTCAACCTCTCTTTTTTTCTCTCTCTCCCTCCCTCCCTCTCTTACTCTCTCTTGTTCTCTCTCTCCTCTCCCTCCCTCCCTCTCTCCTTTCCTGTCTCCCACCTCTCTCGTGTGTATGCATGTGCAGCCAACATGTGCCATAGTATTTGTATGGAAGTCAGAAGGCATCTGTAGGTATGGGTCTTATTTAATTCTTTGAGACAGGCACTCTTGTTCACCAGTGTGACGAGGCTAGCTGGTCATTGAGCATCAAGGGATTCTCCTCTTCCCATCACCCATCTTGCCAAAGAAGAGCTGGGATTACAGAGATGTGCTACTATGTCTGGCTCTGTATGAGTTCTGAGGATCGGCATTATACAGGTTATGGGGTTCTCCTGTTTACACTGAATCCTTTCCAGGTCCCCTCTTCGTATGCGACAGGGTCTCATATGTCCCAGGCCTGCCTCCTTGGCAGCAGCTCTCCTATCCTGTGCACCTTGTTCATCTCCACTGCCAACTCCTGGCTAGGACGTCTTGCCAAAGCTCTAGTAGGGTTCTGGAATGACCTAGCTGTCACTCTAATTAGTAACTGTCTATATGTCTGCCCGTTGCTCTAGAGAGCGATGGGAGGATGTGAGCCCTGGCTATTGGGTCCTTCTCTCCATACTATCCTATCACCTGGGTCTATCTGTAGGACTCCCATCCACCTTTCTTCCCCTGGTTTTTGAGACAAGGATTCATGTAACATGAGATAGCCTTAGACTTCCTGTGTGGCTGATGGTAGCCTTGAACTCCTCAAGTTCTTGTCTCTGCTTTACAACAGCTGAGATCATAGACATGTGCTTGCCACACCCATGAATGCCCCACTGTCACCTCCCACTGCCCTTTGTGTGTGTGTGTGTGTAAATGATTTTTTGTCACTGCTCTTTTTAGAGGTAAGGGACATCCCTAGAAACAATGGACAGAAATCTAGACAGTTTTTGATCAGAGCACCGATTGTCACAGTGCCTATGGACTAGATCCACACCCCTGGTTCTTCATACAGAATCCTTCCTAGAAGTGAATTTTTGCTCCCAAGCTAATATACTAATATAATGGTCACTATAGACTGGGGTGGTGTAGGAGAGTCCCACAAAGAAGGATGGTACCAGGTAGTCCACCTGGGATTTCTGGAATAAGAATCAAAGGAACTCTTGAAACACCTGAAACCTTATGGAGTGTGTGTGTGTGTGTGTGTGTGTGTGTATACATATGTGCACAGGTATATCTGTGCGTAAACATTCAGAGATCAGAGGAGCATGCCAGGATCTTCTTATATCATTCACTACAAAGCTCACTGAATCTGAAGCTCACCGTTGAGGCTAGGCTGGCCAGCAAGGGGACATCTGCCTCCTCTGTGTCCCGACACTGGGGTTTTGGGAGTTCACAGGCTTTGCTTAGTTTTTTATGTGAGTGCTGGGGATTTGAACTCAGAATCTATTGCTTTCACAAGTGTTGTACCCACTGTGTCATTTCCCCATCCCTAGAGAAATAATCTGCAGGGTCAATCTGTCCAACAAAATGCATATTTGAAATCCAAATTATACAAGAAATATTTAAAGCCCAGCTGCTTTGTTCACTGGACAAGGCAGTGGGATAAGTCAGACTGTTTTCTATTCTATCTTGCACTCCTCACTAAATCATCTGGTCTGTGGCAAATTTAGGAATCTTGGGGTTCTGTTGAGATCAGTTGATTTTTAATTCTTTAACCGGATAGTGAGTGAGGAAACCATAATCTATAGACATAGAACATTCCAGTACAAGCCAGTGTCAGAGTGAAGCGAGAGCTCAGGTCTGAGTGTGTTCTCGTCACTCTTCCCAGCATAGTGCTGTGATGGGCAGAAGCTAGGAGATGATGTCATAGGGGAATCAGTAACACAGGTCAGGAACAAATACACACCATAGCAACAGTGGCTCTCCAGCACTGTGGTGTGGCATTTCTTCAAGCCTGTATAGCATCAGAATGCTCCAGGTCTCTGGGGAGTGTGATCTTCACTCCAGCCTCCTATAGCGTCAGGTCCTCTGGGGTGTGGGTCTGGAAAACTGTAGTACAGAAACTTTGTCCATTGAATTTTTATACTTGACAATGGGGAACCCCACCCTTCCACAGCAGCCTTTCTGACAAGGCCCAGAAATGTAGCTCTCATCAGAATGTGTCTGCCACACACCGTCTTTGTGACTGCTGCTGCCACACGACTTTCGAATTATTATTTTAGCCGTGTTTTATTACTACTGTGTGTATATATGACGTGGGGGGTGAGGAGGGTCATGCATGTGGTGTCAGGTTTGGGGTAGCAGCAGAGGGTTGTGCATGTGGTGTCATGCTGGTGCAACATATACTTTCACCCAGAGAATCATCTTGCTGGCACTGGCTTTTAACTTCTAAAAGCACTGTAGAAGCTAGAGGTGTAACTTGTTACTAAAGGTTGAGGACAGAGTTCAATACCCAGCATCACCCAAAACTGGAGCAACAACAAGCCCAATGTCCAGGCTCACTGGTCACATTAAAACTCTACGATGGAGTTTGGTGCTGGAGTTAGAACTACTGGACTGTAGTCTGACATCTGAGAGATTGAGACAGAATGATAGTGAGTTAAAGATTGGCCTGGGATACTTAATGAGACATTTCCCCCAACACACACACACATACACATACACACACACACACACTCACACACACTCATTCACACACACACTCACACACACTCATTCACACACACACACTCACACACACACACTCATTCACACCCACACCCACATTTTAAATGACAATGAAGCTGGCACAGTACTCCATATCACAAAGTTTTCTGTAACTCCAGCTGCTGCAGTAATATAGCTCTGCCCTCACTTCTGTCAGCGCCACCCTTGGAGACAGCTTCAGTTACGGTGGAGAAAGGCCAGTGGTACATAGGACGATTGCCTGTTGCTACTGAAGCTGCTTCCTGTGGCTGTGGGCAAGCAGGCTGCCAGAGCCCACTCACTCTTCCTTCTAGAGATGCAGGTGTGAGCAGTCCAGGAGGCACAGAATTTTAGGGAGAAACTGGATGTTTTCCTATTTCTAAGTGATGCTTAAACCACAGAAAGAAATGGTTCTAAGGTCCTCACCCAGTCTCATGTTCAGGGAAGGAGTTCCCAAGGTCCTACCCCTCTTTGAGGATTTATATTTGATTAGTGGTTGACTGGTGGAGGCAGAGACATCTTCAGTGGCGTAGCCCCTAGCAAGGGGTTTAAGCTCCTGTAAATAGCCCCTTATCCATGCTTTTGTAAACAACCCAAATAATGATACCGGATCACCACAGAAAAAAAAAAAAAACCACCACCAACAACAAAAAACACAGATGGGAGATGTCTCAGTCAGTAAAGGGCTTGCTGTGTAAGCATAAGGAGATGAGTTTGGGTTCTTACAGGAAGTAGGAGGACAGGTGGGGTGAGGAGATCAATGGCCAGGCAGTCTAGCCAGTGAGTTCTGTGTTCCATTAGAGACCCTGTCTATCAAAAGATAAGGCGGAAGGGCTGGGGTGCAGTTCAGTGGTAGAGCACCTCTCCAACATGCTCTTGGACCAAGAGTGCTAGTCCCCAGCACTACCTTTCACCTGAAAAAACATGGGGTGAGGAAGGATAGAGGAAAACACCTGATATTGACTTCTGGTCTTCACAGGAATGTGCACATACACATGCATGTCCTTGCATATACATGGTATATACATGCACACAGATACACATATATTTATACACACACACTATACATGAATACAGAAAGACTTGAAAGTTGAGGAGACCAGTTGGAAAGAGGAGGAGGATCCATGGAGAGGGCAAGGGATAATGGTCGGTGATAGACGGATGAATATGATGAATAATACACACACACACACACACACACACACACACTATAAATGAAACCCATTAATACATAAAGTTAACATATGCTAATACAAGGCATTTTAAAAGATAGTCTGATACTCTGGCTGGGGTTATGGCTCAGTGGACTGCTTGCATAACAAGCACAAAGTTATCACAAAGTCATCCAGTCACCTGGATTTGATCCCCGGTGCTGGATGAACCACTTAGCTTAGTAATTCAGCATTCAGACAATAAGATCAAAAGTGCCATGCCATGTCATCCTCTGCTGCTTAGTGGGCTTGAGGCCAGCTTGGAATACACGGAAACCCTGTCTTAAAAAGTAAGCGTCATTAGTAACATTTTTTTGCCAAATGATTAACAAAAGTAGCTGTCTTAACCTCTTGCGTCAAAGCAATTACAGAAGCAGTGGTGCTAGCAATGAATGTAATTAAACCTGCTATACCAGCTATAATCAAGCCCACTTCCCTTTTGCTTCTGCTTAAAGCCTGACTAATTTCTTTCAGTACTTGGCAGGCTCTTTTCAGAATACCAAGGTTCTGTGATACTCAGGGCAATACAACAAAAGCTGGTTGATAGATCTCTGTAACTGACATGCCAATTTCAAAGCACTAACACAATTAGAAGCTGTACAATCAATGTAACTTACATTAAGTACTGTAGGAGAAACAAAAGTAATTTTAACTTGACAATCAAAGAAGCTTTAATACATGTGCTAACACCTGTTTGAAATCCAGATCCTGCCCCAAATTATCTCTTGCTAACATAACATCATAGAGAACTGCAGCTAACTTCCAAATATGTCTCTGAAAATGTCCAGAACCAGACTTCCAAATGAAGACTGTTATTTCCAATATTGGATTGATTTCTAGACCAGTCCATGATTGAGTCTGAATAACTGGTCACATTTAAGAATAACACAAGAGTCATTATAACTTCTCTTTTTGATTCTCTGTTCCAAAAGGTCTAAAAACTTGAGGCAAGGCAGCTTGTCCCATCAGGGGTATAGGTAAACAAAGGTGGGTCAGGAACATATGTCCAATACAGCTTCCCAGTCACCCTTGTCAGGGGACTCAGCAAGCTCACAGGTCAGCATCATTCTTTGCCCTGGCATCAGGATGTCTCACCCGTCACTCTGGCAGCCACCATGCTCCTTCAGCATTCTGCAGAAAAACCCACAAACATGCCCTCTTCCCTACATTAAATACCTGATCAGGAACATGCCATATGCCAGTAAGTGGATTCTTCCCTTTCATCTATGCATAAGTATGCCTAGTTGTAGAGTGCCATAGACACTCAGCAGAAAGTTCCTTGGCATCTAGATTTTTTTTAAAAAAAAAAATTAAAATAAAAAAACATGATTTAAATAAATTTGTGGTGTATGGGGATATATCTCCCCCTTTTCAATTTTATGAAGAGATTGGTTTAAAGTTCCATGGGCCCCTTCCACAATCCCTTGTCCTTGAGGATTATAAGGAATCCCAGTAACATGGGTAATGTTAAATTTCTGCCAAAAAGTCTCAAATGTTCCACTGCTATAGCCAGTTTCATTATCTTGGGGTTTTTTTTTGTTTGTTTGTTTTTCTTTCTTTTTATTATTATTATTGGATTCTTTTATACAAGAGGATTTAGATAGGCATTTGGAAAAATGGATTGATGGTCTTTATCCTATTCAAATTATTGGAAGGTGGTCCAGAATTTAAGAGTAAGGAGCCATCTCAAGTGTCATGCCAAATACCACTGGATTCATGTTAGTTCTAAAATTTACAGTGGTGGTCATTATAATTAGGAAAAGTTTAAAGATACTTGCAATGTATTTGGCATAATTCTAACACTTCTCTGGATGTTTTAACTATGCATAATAAGCTTATGTATTTCAAGAATGCTGCTCTGATGAGCATTAATGTGGCAGATACTGCAGATAAAATTACCCATGGCCTAAGGTCAGTATTTCTATTTTGGTCAAGCTTCAAGAATGGCATATA
>NW_021604719.1:4397393-4534611 GCF_004785775.1 Grammomys surdaster
CCAAGGACAAGGAAATGGGCTGCTTGGCAGGAATTGACATTGGCCAAAGACAAGGAAGCAGGCTTCAAGCAGGAATCTGACATTAGGCTAGAACAAAGAAGTAATTTCAGACAGGAATCTAAATCTTAGGCTAGAACAAAGAAGTAATTTCTGGCAGGAATCTAAATATTAGGCTAGAACAAGGAAGTAGGCTTCAGACATGAAAATGACTTTGGGCTTGGACAGAGAAGTTGGCTCAGATATTTTGGTCATTCTGATAAGCCCTTAGAAACAGTGATCACACCGGGCGGTGGTGGCGCACACCTTTAATCCCAGCACTCGGGAGGCAGAGGCCGGGGGATTTCTGATTTTGAGGCCAGCCTTGTCTACAGAATGAGTTCCAGGACAGCCAGGGCTATACAGAGAAACTCTGTCTTGAAAAAACAAAAAACAAACAAAAAAATAATAGAAACAGTGATCACAGGAGTGTTCATGGAATTTTGTTTATTGTCTTGCTTGTTTCTTGACTATTTGCATCTATTGTATTGCTAGTCCCTCAACCTAGAACTGACCTTAATATTTGCATGTAATTAAAATGATATAAAAGGAAAAAGGAGGAGGGGGATATGATGGTGGGCTCTAGGGAGGGGAAATGGGCAAAGAGGATGACATCTGAAATGTAAATAAATAAAATATCCAATAAAAAATATTTGACAGAGCTGAAGAAAAGTCTCAGCACTGAAGGGCACTTGCTGTTCTCAAAGAGGATCTGAATTCAGTTCCCAGCACTGACATGGCTTCTCACAACCACTAGTGACTCCAGCTCCAGGAGATCTGATGCCCTCTTCCAGCCTCTGTGGTTACTGCACACCCACCCTACACATATATGCATGTAGACAAAATACCCATACACATAAAGTAAGATAAATAAATCTTTTGTAAATCTGAAAATGTTTCCCAAGAGTAGTTTTTCCAAAAGTAAAGGTACTAACAACCTTTTATTCAGAATTTTCTCCCAGTTCTCCCAACTATAACCAGTTACTAAAATAACAGAGTATAACACAACACTATTCATCTCCTAACTTGAACATGTCTATGCTTAGAACCTGTTTTTGAAAAGCCTTTAATTATTATGTTTTCTTTTTTTTTCTTTTTTCCCCCCTTCCCTTCACCCTCTCACTCTGGCCTTGCTTGCTCTGGCCCAAAGGTTTTTATTTATATGTTAGATGTAAGTACACTGTAAGTACATCAGATCTCATTATAGATGGTTGTGAGCCACCATGTGGTTACTGGGATTTGAACTCATGACCACTGGAAAAGCAGTCTGTGGTCTTAATCTCTGAGCCATCACACCAGTCCAATTATGGCGTCTTCGATGGTGTACGTTTTGCATCTCTGTGAATACCTACTGCCTGCCAAGCCCAGAATGCCCATTTTGTATAACTTGCTATAACATAGAAGAAGGTAGGACACATGGCATGTTCTGGCTTTATTACCTGTAACTGTTCACCTGATTCCAAATAATTTTGCCTGTTATATGTTCTGATATGGCCACCAGCCTAAGGGGGTCAGGGATTGAATTGTGGCAGTTTGAATAAAAATGCCCTTCCCCCCACCCCCAGGCTCATAGGGAGTGGGACACTTGGGAGGAGTGGCCTTGTTGGAGGAAGTGTGCCACTAGGGATGGATTTGGGGGGTTTCAAAAACCCAAGCCAAGCCCAGTGTCATTCTCCTTCTGCCTGTGGATCCAGATGTAGAACTCTCAGCTACCTCTCTTGCACCATGTCTGCCTGCATGCTGCCATGCTTTCAACAAGCTCAATGATGACGATGAACTGTAAACCAGCCCCAGAGAAATGCTTTTCTTTGTAAGAGTTGCCATGTTTATGGTGTCTCTTCACAGCAATAAAACACTAACTAAGACACCTATGTTGTTATGCAGTCTGTATGCATCTGCTCATGGTTTGGACTTTTTTTTTTTGAACTAGAAACTCAAGTGTTTCCTATATATTCCTATCCCAGAGTCAGATGCAGGGCTAGTTTATGAGTCTGAATGCACACCATAGCAGCCAGGTTGTTCAGCACCACTAGAGTTGTATAATTTCATTTTCTCTAACTAATTTTAACTGTAGTTCAGTGTCTACCAGGCTGGTGGGAAACCCTATTTTCAATTTTATTTGAGGAAGTTCCTTCCCTTAGATTATGCAACAATTGAGGAAGCATAGAAGTATAATATTGAGAAAGGTCAGAAAGTCCTTTAGGCTTTGATTCATCTTGATAATTACATTTGCTTATGCTTAAATCTGCCTGATAGCTTGAAAGATCCTCCATTATGATGAGGTTAGAACATGCTGATCCCAGAGACCAGCCTTCCTTATATTCTTTCCAAAATGCTTAACAGGGTAGACCATAGGTCTCTGCCCTCACATATACAAACACACACACACACACATATCACACTACACACATACCACATATACACACTGTATACACTGTACACACATATACTACACATACATACTACACAAACACACACCCATCACACAACACACCCTGCACATACACACTACACACACATCACACACACAACCACACTGCACATATATCTCACATACACACTACAGAAATACACATACACACATTACATAAACACACATTGCATATACACACTATACACACATCATACACATACCCACGCAGATATTCCTCACCACACACAAATCACACACATGCCACACAGAGAGATATTATGCTCGAATGTGTGTACACACACACACACACACACCCATGAACTTATGATCTACAAAGGCCTTCAGAAGCCTGCCTCCTCACTCTCCCCAGCTTCTCCCCCAAACACCATATCTTTTCCATCACATTAGGAAGAAAGGGGCCTAAAAATTTCTCAAATTCATTGTTTTTAATAGCTAAGTAGTACTTCATTGTGTAAATGTACCACATTTTCTGTATCCATTCCTCTGTTGAAGAACATCTGGATTATTTCCAGCTTCTGGTTATTATAAATAAGGCTGGTGTAAGAGGAGGTCCTTGTTCCCTTGAAGGCTGGATGCCCCAGTATGGGAGAATTCGAGGGTGGAGAGGGGGGAGTGGGTAGATGAATGGGGGCACATCCTCATAGAAGTAGCAGGAGGGGGAATGGGATAAGGGGTTTCTGGGGGGGAATGGGGAAAGAGGATAACATCTGAAATGTAAATAAATAAAATATCCAAATGAAAAAAACAAAGGAAGAAAGGGGCTAGAGAGGCTGGCTTGGTGTAACTTTAGTCCCTAGGGACAAGATCACAAAGATGTTGTCCTCACATAAAAATGGGGAAGGGGAAATGCAATCAGGAAAGGCTCTCAAAGGCTGACTACATGACTTTCCTAAAGCAGCTGAAACAAGATACAGATGAATATTTGCCAGCTGAACACGAAAAGTTCAAAACCCAGGTTCAGGTGGTCCAGGGTGGTTGGTGAGTACTAACAAACTCTCTAAGTGGAAAAAAAAAAAAAAAAGCCCAAAGCACCCTCAGTCTATGGTGCTGACAAATTTCCATGGTATGAATGCTTCCGTTATGGGTAATTTTATTTTTATGTAATTACTTTTTGTTTTGTTTTTGAGACAGGGTCTCACTATACAGCTCTGGCTGTCCTCAAACTCACAGAGATCTGTCTGTCTCTGCCTGAGCGCTGGTACTACAGGTGTATGCTACCATGCCCAATCCCCATTACAGCTAATTAAGCCTCTGATTTGCTTGCAAATTTTCTGAATGCAAACCCCTAGGAACTCTTTGACTGCACAACACTGATTTTTTAAAAAAGATTTATTTATTTATTTATTTATTTATTTATTTATTATACAACACTCTGGCTTCATGTATGCCTGCAGACTAGAAGTTTATTATAGATTATTATTTATCTCATCATAGATGGTTATGAGCCACCATGTGGTTGCTGGGAATTGAACTCAGAACCAGTGCTCTTAACCTCTGAGCCATCTCTCCAGCTCTACAACACTGATTAAACACTTGTTAAGCCCAACACTTGCCACAATGCCTGTTTGACTAAAACCCTCACCCAAGTACATTTCACCTTCGAGATTCCATAAATATTATTTATGGTCTTAGACATTTGGTCAGGAGAATTCAGTATAGATGCATAACAATCATACAATGTTCTCTTTGGGTCTTAAGACATTTCTTATGCCATGCTGTGCCTGTCAGGGCTCTGGCTCTGGAAGGCTATCAGCCTTTGGTTGCATTGGACTGCTTTCCAGCTCTGAAGGACATCTTTATTATAATTCTTTGTAAGCATGATACCTGTCACTCTGGCATGTGGCTTTTCAGCTCCAGCTGTGTAATATTTAACCGTTTAAATTATCTAATATTAATACTTAAAGACACAGAGGCATACACTGAGGTAAAACCTGCTAGCTCAGTGAGGTAACTTTATTCTCTTAACTAATACAAAATGTCCACTTACAAGCCGAATCCTACAATTAGCAATCTCTTTCTATCTGTGTCATTCTACCGAGCTAGTCTACCTTTCTCTTGAGCTCTTCCATTTCCCAGAATCCTGTTTTACCTGTGTCCTCTCAGCTGCTCCCCCTCTGTAGTTCCTGCAAGCTCAAAGAGAAAATCCCTATCTCTTACTCTGTACTCCTTCCTTAAATGTTCTTCCAAGCCAAAAGAGAGCATTTTCCTATCACAGATCTAACTGCTTATCAAAGAAATCTCGAGCTCCTCCCTACACCCTTGGCAGGCCGAACAGTCTTGGTGGGAAGGTTCCAAACCAAGTCAGGAGGGACCGAACCTTTATGGTGGGGTAGCTCAAGGCCACCCAGCTCTATGAGGCCAAGGCCACAAGACCTCTCTCAAGGATGTTGCCTTAAAATAGGCAGAAACTTTCCACTCTTTAGCATTCTTATCTATTGAAGCTTTTCAAGGCACATCCAAACTGCCTCTCTTCAGGACACACCTAACTGCACCTGACATCTATTTAAGCTTTTTATATTTTGCTAACAATTAGGTTTTATATGTACAATAATCAAATATCCTAAATCAGAGATGTATTAGAGATGAACATGCTTACGTGTAAGAAGGCCCTTCAGACGACTGAGGGAGAGTCAGTCTTACATAGTTTCTTTATGTTCCTGTGAGTTATTTTTAAAATGAAAAGGAAAGTGGCTCTGGCTGCTTTTCCTGTGAATCATCTAAACACAAGGAGAGTGAGTTAAGGAGTGCTGAGATCTAGTCCTGGATGTAAGACCTAGTCTTCTAACATCTTGGTTAGGGACCTCTGGGATATTTCTTAGCTCAATGGGTCCAGATATACAGAGGAATTGTGTTGCAGAGTGGATTAGAACAGTGTTGCCTAGCAGTTTCCTGCAATATAAAAGCTTTCATCTTGGAGGAAATCTTAAGGCACAGTGAAGCAAAAAAATTCATCCTATTGGGACACTCTTTAGCCTTAGCAAGTAAATATCTCAAAGGTTTCAGGAAGTCCCTAAAAGTGAGCAGATATACTAGATTCCTTCCACTCCAAGTATATATAAGTATTAATGATTGTTGAGAGATCCTCTCAGACCAGCTGAGCCACCTTGAAGGGGCTCGGACCAGTAGGGCAGAAGATGGTGAAGACTCAGACATCTGAACTGCCTGGAAGAGGCAGATGGGGCAGGGCTGTCTGAAAAAAGCCAAGACCAGCCAAGCTGCCTAGAAGATGCTCAGACCCACTGACCTGCCCGTGGGCTGTGCAGTGAGCTCCAGGTTCCTAGCTTTTTGTGACCTGTCACCCATGGTGGGGTGGGCTTTGGATGACACAACTGTCTTTGGGTCACTTCTGCCTGTCAGGAACCCCTCATCCACATTCCTGCAAAAATCCCAATAAAACTCATTGGTTCAGAAAGTCGGACTTGGTCCTTACTTTGGTCTAGTGTCAGTTCCCCGTCTGGGGTGAGAAGATGTTTGTTCATGTTTCCTTAGGAATAGTGTCACATAACAGTCTTTCTCGTACTTACTTTGAGATTTGGGTAAGACTTTTGGACTTTGAAATTATAATGGATGAGGAGGAGGCCTAGTCACAGTGACTATGTCTGGCATGTGAGGCAGACTGGGCTCACTGAGGACCAGAGAACAGACTGGAATAGACAGGAGGGCTCCCTGGCCAAAACATTAACATCCTAATGACCTACTAATGCTACCGTCTGTGGCAAAAGATATGATTAAGGGCAGAAACTTGAGATGGAGACATCATCCAATCATGAGACCCTCAAGTAGGATACGGAAGTGGAAGGTAATAGATGTGATGATGTGTAGAGGTGAAACTGCCATCGCCAGCTTTGGAGATAGAAAGGGTCAGTCAGGAGGCTGGGGAACTTCAACCACAGTTCCTACCCAGAAACTACAGAAAGGGACAAAGTTCTGATTAACGCCATTAGACTGTTAGACTTCTATGACAAGAGCTGATAGCAAGCTGTACATCTGCATCACTTTAGGCTATTATATATATTTTATATATATCTTAGTGTATTCCATAGTATGTATATGTATATTGTAGCCATAGGAGAAAAGTAATAGCATCTAATATACTAGGCCTTGCTTTTCAGAATGAATAATTGTGTTATGCCCAAGTAACTTCGAATAATTTTTACTATGGGGTAAACATTCAATAAATATTAATATCCATCTCAAAGTTGAGAGGCTTAATGTAAACACTTCTGGAGTGATGGGTCTAGAAACTATTTTCAGAGAAGCTTTCCAAGAGTCCCAAGATTGCCTACTGCAAGATGACAAGAGACATTGTAAAGAAAACTGGTCTAAACCTGGGGCAGCAAACTCAAATGTGTATGTAGACTAGGCGGGGTAACATAAATAGAAACAGGTGAGTTGGGGCTGCAGCAGGCTGGAGTCATGGCCTTTTCAGGAGGAGACCTCCGCTGAGCTATTAGATGCCAATAGAAGTGCACTCCACCCTGATGGTGCGAGGTAACTTCACGGTTTGAGACGTTAGAAATCTACCTTTAAAACATTTTCAGTGTTTAAATGTTAGATATCAAACCCCGTTTGAACACGTGTAAACAAGGACACACATTTTCAGGCAAGAGTAACCTTGTGTTGATATTCTTGTCAATTAATGAGAATAAGACGCTGAAGTTGCTGTGAATGTAGCTCCCTTGGCCTTCGCAATCCTGTATCACAGAAGCATCTTTTAGGATGGGGACGATGCTCAGTGGTGAAGTACTTGCCCACCATGCAAGAAAACCTGAGTTTGACCCCTACCACACACCACACACACACCACACACACACACACACACACACACACACACACACACACTCAAACCAAAATATCTTTTTCACATTGCTTCAGTAATTTATCTAAATCTAAGAAAACGATTATTTATATGATTTTTTTAAACATATGCATCAAAAAGGAAATGTGTAGTTCTTCTCAAATCCAGTTTTATTAAAGTTGTTTGGCAATTGTGGTGGCAGCTCAAGGTGGAGGCACACATTACATATGAGCTCCAGTTTTTGTTTTGCAGGAGGGCTGGGTACACGCACGTTTCTAACCCGCTGCCGTTCACTACCAAGCACCAAACTGCTATACTCGTCCCTAGTCTCCACGGCATAGCAATTTGTCAAATAGGGTTGAAAAATAAAAACCCAGACTTGAAAAATTCTTGTCAAATATTAAGAACATACAAGTATATTAAAGATTTCCACACTTAGACTTCCAGGTGTGAGAACAGACATGTGATAGTTTATGGTTTCTTATTTTTACTTATTGATTATTAGAGTTCAGAGACCAGAGTGTTTCCTACGACTGAAAAAAACCCCACTGAAACCCCCCAGTAGAGTTTCCATGGAATTAGAGGACAGAAGAACCCAGAGCAATGTGATTTGACCATTAAAAATCAAGTGACTTTTTCTTTAGTGGGATTTTTTTTCCTGCTCAGGGCATCGTTTGCTTCCTTAGTACACATACTTTGCAGTAGAACCGAGCATGGACTTATTTAACTGTGTAACTGGACAGCAAATGGTGGGTGGTCTCTCTGTCCAAGGTAAAACATTCAGAGGACGTGGAAGCAAAACTTTGAAGTGCTTAGTAGGCCTTAGTTGTTCTCCAGTGAACCTGAAGTTGGCTGTAAGAGAGGAAATGAGAAAGCTGTGTAAGAATTTTTGCACAGGGCTTATAAGCTTGTTCTAGCTCATCAGTTCTCAGCTTATGTATGGGTCATGGCTCCCACCCCCAAAGACCATGGGAAGACTCATATTTACATTATAATTCATAACAGTAGCAAAATGACAGTTATGAAGTAGCAACAAAAACGATTTTATGGTGTGTGTGTGTGGGGGGGACGGTCACCACAACAAAGGGTCACAGCAGCACTAGGAATGTTGAGAACCACTGCTCTGAGTGGTTTAGTTTTCTTTTTTTCTTTTCTTATTTTTTTAGTATGTATGATGCGATTTATTTATTTATTTATTTATTTATTTATTTATTGTGGTTTAGTTTTCTGAGCAGAATTTGAAAGCCTGACCTTGGCAATGTAGCCTAATGGCTTTCTTCTTGTGATAAGAAAATCTTTTGGAATTCTGAATGTGGAAGGCAAAACAGGTCAATAAGATACCTGAGGATTGAAGCAGCCTATTTCCATGTACTATTTCTTGACAAGTCTCCATGTACTTCATTCATGACTAAATGAAGCCCCTTCCAATTTATTTCATCAATGGCAGAAGACTTTCCTACCATAGTAATATTGGTTGCCCTATGGGGGGGAAATGCTTGCTCTTCAAGAAGGATGTCTTAGCATATCCCAGTATATTTGTGGTCTAAGAACATCACATCTCAATGAAGTGGCACATGTGCCAGTCAAAACACAGGCTTCAGACAGTCTAGAAAATGCAATTTATTGATGTCCCAGTAAGCTAGTTTTCTAAACATTGTCATATTAGTGAGAAACAGGCCAAATAAAGACTTCATTCCAATTTTCCAAGTGAAGAAAACATTTTCTTTAGGAATGAACATATATATTGAAGTTCCTCAAAAAAAAAAAAAAAAACAAAAACAAAACAAAACAAAACAGTCTTTGTATCTAATTTAATTTTTAAAAATAAATTATCTTCAAGGTTTAAGAAATAAACAAGAGAGACTGGGCTTTTATCCTGTGATCTTATCCAAGAATATCTTAGATTTATGATATTTAATTAATGCTTATTATTTTTATTTTTCAAATAATATGTACTTGTGTGTAGGTATTTGCATGTGACTGAAGGTGCCCCAGGAGGCCAGAGGCGTTAGATTTCCTTGGAGCTGGAGTTAAAGGCAGTTGTAAGCTGCTGCACATCCATCTGGGAACCAAATGTAGGTCCTCGGCAAGGGTACCATTAGCTCTTACCCACTGAGCCATCTCTCCAGCACATTAAATAATACTTACATCAATAAAAGCCTACACACAGTGCACTACTGCCAACTCCTGAGTCATGTATTTTTTTTAGATTTATTTTATGTTTTGCTTATATGCATGTATGTGTACAATGTGCATACCTGCCCATAGAGATCATAAGTGGACATTGGCATCAGGTCTCCTAAAAATGGCGTTCATAATGATGTGGACCCCATGTGGGACCTCTGCAAGAGCAGCAAGTGCTCTTAACTCCTGAGCCATCTCTCTAGCTCCTTCTAAGTCATTTGAACCCAGGAAACTGTACTTACGAATGGAGTCCTGATTCCAAATTTGCTGTGGAATGTCATGGTGACTTTGTTTTTATGCCCTGTTCTTTGATCAAAGGCATGGCACGTATCGAAAGGTGGACTGTACAAGTGCAGGCTCACGGCAGGCTCTGTGTGACTGACATTCTCTACTCGATGCAAGCCAATGGAATCTTTACAGACAAAAGAGGAGAGAAAACAACGAAGGAATCAAGACGGCAGCTGAAGGCCAAACGTTCGTAATCACCCACAATCTTTAATTGATATTGATGAATACGGAATGAATGCACACTAGACTTAAACTGCTGGTTATATATAGTAAGTGCCACGCAGGAATCGTTCCTGAGAACTCTCTCACATTACAGTTACAGATTAAAACAAGAGCAAATAAAGTAAGAAAGGAAACATTCATAAGAACTTGAAAGCTTAAAAGATAGTCTCATTAAGAGAAAGAGAGAAAACAAAATTCCAAACCACTCAAGAAAAAAGCCACCCCCCCAAAAAAAAACCCAAACAACAACAACAAAAAACCCCAACCCTATAATCTGAAGTTCTTAACTAGCTCAGGAATAGGCAGTACCAGGTTCTGGAAAGGACTGAAGACTGGGCTGAAGACAACTGATTGGCTGAAAGGCTATTTAGGAAGTAGGGTCTCGAAGCTCATTTCACCATTTCCCTCCCCTCCATGCTCCCAAGCCCAAAAGCCGGAGATTTGCTAACTAGAACCAGAAAGAATGCAACAGCAGGGCTCAGGACTGGTAGATACCATGTAAAAAGCAAGTGAGTGAAGCCACAGGCTACACACAAATGCCAAGAGTCCTGCTTTCCTCACCAGCCAAGCACCATCCAGGATTTCTGTCTCCAGGCAGAGATGGAAACATTCTGCCTCTTGGCCTCTATTAAAGGCCTCTGCCTGACCCTCAGAGAGAGAACCTGTCAACAAGTCCCATCCTGTGTTAAGGGACACCAAGTAAAGTTTTTTTGTCCTTGGATTTTACACATGAGCACACAACAAGTTAGGATCAGAAGTCAGAGAGTGGCCTTGAGCAGCCTGGAAAAGCAAGTTACAACAGGAGACCAAGAGGACCTGGAAAAATCTATTAGCATCCCCCGGAGACAAAATACCCAGAGGGGAGAGCAAGAAATCGAAGGGTTTTTGTTTTTCTTTATTTATTCCTGGAGAGAGTGTGTCATCCAGACCATGGTCACTTTGTACTTCTGATCCTCCTTTCCCTATCTCCTAAGTGCTGAGCTGGTTTACAAGGGACCCGGGGACGGAAGCCAGTACCTGGTGCACACATGCTAGGGAAGCACCAGCTGAGCTACACTCCTGGACTTGAAAAGGCTTCTCAAAAGAGAAGGACAGTGGGGTGTGGTAGTGCACACCTGTAGGAAATGCTGAGGAGGCAGAGGCAAGAGGATCGCCAAATAAAACAAAACCTCAACAGAAGGGCTGGCAGAAAAAGTTGAGCTAGGCTCAAAGAATAAAAAAAACCAAAGATTAAAATAATAGGGAAGAGAAAAAGATCAAAGGGGAAGCTCAGGAAGCTTAATATCCAGACAAGAGGCCTTCCAGAGACAGACCGCACAGGAGCAACAAGAGGCCTTCCAGAGACAGGCCACACAGGAGCATGAGGAGTTTTTCTTGTGTTGATTGGCACAAGTCGACTGTCCAAACTGAATGGAACCAAGCAGCTGGCTGAACGAGGTGTCCCTAGGTATCCTTATTACTGTGAAACAACATGGGACAGAATAAAGGCAACACGTATTAAGATTCCAGATACTTCCAGAAGGTCTTTCAGTGAGAGGGGTAAGAGTCAGAATGACAAAGGACTTTGAATAGGAATAGGATACACTGAAATGCAAAGATACAGACTTCTGAGGGGCCACAATCCACACCCAGCTACTTCACCTGTCAAGTGGTAAGATTTGAATACAATGCCTGTTGTTTTGTTGTTTTTAAATATTAGGAAGTCTCAAAAATTTACTGTCCATGCTTCCTTTCATGAAGAGACATTGGAAGATATGCTGACCCAAAAAAGGGTGTGAAGCAAGAACAAAGCAAGCACAAATCCAGGAAATCAGTTACATCACAGGAAAAAGCAAAGAAAAGGCGTGGATGATATCAAGGGGACTCGTAGCTTGACTGTGAGCCTGGCCTAGAGAAAACCAGTCAGGAAGAACTATTTCCAGGGAGATAAAAACAAAAAATACAAAACAAAACAAAAAACCCATGTGTTTTCCCTCTCTGTCTCTCTCTGTGTCTCTGTCTCTCTCTCTCCCTCTCCCTCTCCCTCTTTCTCTTCTTCCCTTCCCTCCCCTCCCCTTGGCTCCTCTCCTCTCCCCTCCCCTCTCCTTCCCTCTCCCTTAAAATAGTCTTTCATGACATGGTCTGGCTGTCCTGGAACTCACTCTGTAGACCATGCTGGCCTCAAAGTAACAGAGATCCACCTGCCTCTGCCTCCAGAGTGTTGAGATTAAAGCCATGCACCCCTATCCTCTGCCCAATGCACCTTTTTTGAGACAGGATTTCTCTGTGTCTCCTAGGCTGACACTGAAGTCATAGTGTAGCCCTGGCTGGCTTCAAACTTGCAAAATCCCTCCTGTCTCAGCCTCTTGAGTGCTGGAATTACATGGCACACCAAAACTTTGTACCAAATAAAACCAAGATGATCTAGCACCTGTTGCTGCACAACTAGATCTAGTTACTCATTCTTTAGAAGAACCCAGGGCTCATACATGAACCTCACTGTTCCGAGTCTGAGTGCTGTATCCCGGTCTCTTGTTCTTTCGTGTGCCTGGTACACCCTGTTACAGTCTTACCTCACCTTTCTTGATGACTTTTATCAAGGTCAGTTAGCCAAGTCCTGTGAACCTTCTCTCACTGGAAACAGGCTCCTGTTCCAACTTGCCTCTCACCTCCACCCTATGCTGTATAGGAAGGTTGCTACCAAGTGGGTAAAGACATTCTGAATTACAGTTCTGCTGATGGGGAAGAGCTCACCTCTCCACTGTTCCTGGAGGCTCATATCTTGAACCTGTTTATAGCCTCCTCCTAACTCCTGTCCAACCCCATCTTCCTTCTTCCTTTCTATTTGATCCTACCCCTTCCCCACCCCATTTCCTCAAGGTTCCATTCTCTGCAAGGACTGCACCCTTCCCTGGACTGGGAACCTCCCTCTGATCATATCCATGCCCACTGGTGATCTGTAAAACCAGAGGTTGGAAACTTGTAGCTTTTAATTTATTTGAAGAGTAATTAGTCTACAAAAATATTCAATATAGCTCACCTCATATCTTACTGATTGGCAAAAACTAACATTAAAAAAACAGAACTTAACACTTTGTTGGAAAAAGAATCAGGACAATCTCACTGGGTTGGCAATGCTGCTGTCCTTTTTGTATGCATCAGGTCCTTACCAAAGCTTTTTCACCCCAAATCTGCAGCTTCCTCCTTCAATTTACATGATTGGCTTCTGAACTCAAGATCCCTGATAAAGCTCTTTTTCATATCCAATGTACATTCTCAGAGACTCTCATTCCAACCAAAAGTAATTATTCTAAGAGGCTTTTAGCGTTATTGTGCTATGGTTCAGGTGACAAGTCTGTCCTCATAACGGTGGTGTGCCTCCTACACAGCAACCCTCAGCTATTTGAGAAAATAAAAGAAAATGTCTATGGAGGAAACCACAGCCTCTCGTGATGTGAATAGAAGAGAAAACGTTTCCCATCCAGTCGGATCTCTGTAAGCGATCTGCATTTCTAAACTAATAACCTAACAAGTTTAAGCCAAGAAGCAAGGCCAATTCTAGACTTAAGATATATGAAGGAAGTACTGTGCTTGCCAGAGAAAGACTGTAATATTTTATTTTATATAAGCAGGACAGCATCCTTATTAAAAGCATATGTTTGGACCCAAACTGCTTGTTTGGATTCAAATACTGGCTCCACATTTAAATCCTGAGTGACTCCAGACAAGTTATTTAATCTTCATATGTACTGGCTGCCTCATATATAATTGAGAATAAAAATTATGAATCTCATATGTTTCCATGAATCTTTGGAAAGTTATGATCCTTCTTAGAAATAGAAGTAAATGCACTGCCTCTCCTGGGAAGCATTTGGAGCTACTCCAGATGACATGTAGGAGAAAGAACAAATTCTTGGTAGAATATCTTTAAGTCACTGCCCAACAATATACATTACACAATTTCCCTTGAGAAAAGTCTTTTGGTGTATGCTGTATGCTGTTTAAAAAAATAGGCACTAGCTAATGTTCTTAATCATTTCTAGAACATGTTGCATTTTCTAATACAAACACACTGTATGTTTCCCAATTAGACATAACTCTTTTGCATAAATTCATATCCCTCTTTCTCTGTTCTAAGCTTGGGCAGATAAATGACTTCCCAAGGAATGGTAATCTTCATGCATATGTTTTGAATGAATGAGTCCAACCCTACTTTTAGGTTTTAGAAACCCATTGCATTTAGGCCATTTTCCATCAACATGCATAGCTAAGAGTTCAGTGTTTCCCACACCCTCATAGACAAGAGTATAGAGTGTTACCATTAATGTAGGCACACTGGTTTTCCCTCAAGGTTCTTTCAGACTTCTTGATCATCTCGTTGGATTTTTTGTCAGGCCAGTCAAACAATGTCTCCTTTAGATTTCCTTGCAGCAACTTCAAAAAGCAGTGGGAGTCCGTGTGATCGTGAATACTGCTATATATACACAAGACAACGGATGAAGTCAGTGGCTGGTCCAGCACCCCATCGGTTGTCCAGCACCCCATCGGTTGAGCTTAAATGGATACACTGTCCAGAAGCTCTCTGGACCTAGTTCATTTCAGATGTTACTTAAATCTATAAATTTCCAATTCAGCATTATTATTCTGGGCACAATAACAACACATCATGCATATTAAGGCATGTAACTTACAGCTTTGATGTAAACTCCCACTGAAGAGCAGCTTACATTTTAAAAGTGTTGTCACAGTAACATGGTAACAAAACACGAACTCAGAAACCTTTCCTTTTATTTTTGTTTCCCCAATACAGATTTTTGTCTGTTTGTTTTTGGTTTGGTAATTTTTTAAAATAATATTTGCTTTGTTTACAGTTGTCTTGGAGACACAGCTTCATTATGCTGCTAGGACTGGCCTACAATTCATGATCTTCCTGCGTTAGAAGGGAAGACTGCAGGTTTGCTGGGATTTCAGGTGTGACATAATGCCCAGAAAAAAAAATGCAGTTTTTAATAACTCGTTTAAGCTGAGCTACAGTTTGATAAAGAATATTAGAAGTGGAAGAATGCTCGAAGAGTGTGTGAGGGCTTGGATTCTATCTCTGCCATCACACACAGACACACATTCAAACACACTAACACACACACATACATATACACACTCAGGGAGGGGTTCGTGAGAAAAATTTTTAAAAGAACAAAGTAACACATCTATAATAATTGACCACTTTGGAATCATTGAATATTTTATGTTTTCCCCATAGGGGTTTCCTCTTTTCTTCTTTGTGTGTGAGGGAGAATGTGTATGTGAGTGTATGCATGCTTATCCTGAAATTAGGTATTCTTAGTATTAACACCTTACAGACTTGGAGCTGCCTACCTGTGATGATCTTCTGATGCTGGTGGGTGAATGCAGACTGTATATTAAGTAGAAAGTATTCATGTGATCTTAGAGCAAACAGTATTTAGGTATTCGAAGTCATACTAGCTGCAAGAATGATTAAAATACCTAAATGTATTTAACTTTTAGGATTTACATCATGTTGAATTCTGCTAATGTCTTGACGTACCACAGAAGAACTGTTTCCTGAGTCCATATGCTCTAACCCTAGCCTTGCTAATCTGTTTTTTAAAAATACTGAATGAATGAGTGCTTCCCTACCCCATTTCACCAACTGTTCATTTCAGCATTTGCTCCCTAGAGATCTAACATCCTAAAGCCTTGCAATTTTTCATTTCTTTTCTCTCATCAAAAATGAGTTTGGGTTATTTTTTGAACAAAATGTGGTAAGTCTTGTTTAAAAATATACTAATATTCCAGCGGTAACAAGGCTGACAAATGGACGAGCTACAGACAAGGAAACAAATGTGAACGCTTTAGCATTTAAATTCCTTTCTTGGTAAAGAAGTTAAACAATAAACTAGAAGTAGAAAGACTTTTTCTGAATTTCTGACATGTTTCTCTATCTCCAAATCTTGCCGGGTTGGTCTTTGGTCCCACAGTTGTTGACATACCTCACACACTACAAAGGTCAGGGTTAAGCAGGGTTCCCCAAACCGGTTAACTCCATAGTAGACAGAGAGGTTAAATTAAGGTGAGCAGTTTCTTCCTTTGAAATAGTACTCATTTGGGAAAGGGTCTTGTTCCTGATTTTTATTAATTAATTAATTAATTAATTAATTGTGTGTGTGTGTGTGTGTACACAAGAGTTCTTTCTCTTGTGAGAGTTGGTTCTCTCTTTCTACTCTGTGGATTTCGATAATTGAACAGAGACTAATTATTCTTGGTAGCAAGCACATTTACCCACTGAGCTGTCTCACTGCCCCTGGGGTCTGGTTTTAATGTATATGGTGCATACTTGAAACCTCAGCCCCCATGCTAACTTCATGCTGAGATTAGGGGACAATATAAAGATAGAATTCTAAAATGTGGATTGCTTGTCTTTTCAAAGTTCTTGGTTAGCCTGGCAGTGCTTACTGCTTGTATGCTGGGCCAGACACTATAGGAAATACCTTGACTGGGAATGGTGTGCAGCTTGGCATTAGAAGGTCGAGTGCTCGCTTAGTGTACAGAGACGTGCATTTGATTCTCAGCATTGCAAAACATCATTTTTTAAAAAAAAATTTACTTATTTACTTTTGAGAGAGTGTCTTGGTCCATAGCTCTTGCTGTCCTATACCATAACTTAGACTAACTGAACCCTGAGGTTATCAAATAGCCATTTAAAAACACATTATAAGAGCAGTTAACAGTTTGAGAAGTTGAGAAAACGTGCAAAATAGAAGTGTGTGTACAACCTCAACTTCGTGAGAACGTGTCACAAGCACATATTCGCTTTAGCGTACAGTACACACCAAAATGTGACTTCATAGTAGTGACATAAATTAGGCTTTTTATAACTACCCCAAAGTCACAGACATCCATCTGCCTCTGCCTCTTTTGCTGGGATTAAAGGTATGTGCCACCATGCCTGTCCAAAACATAGATTTATCTAAGAAAAGAGAGTAGGAGGAATACCCAAAAGAATTTCTGGAATGAGTGAACTGTTGCTACGTTACCTGCCATGCCCTTCACCCCAGCACAGAATCATCAGATTAAACTTCCCATTTCCTTGATCCACAAGGTTTCGAGTATACCTAAAAAAAGCAAATATATTCCAGTTTGAATCTGTCGGCAGAGGTAAGTATAACAAAGTATCATTTAGTGTATTATTACTAATCATTATAAACAGGGATCTCATTTAACCCAGGCTGTGACCTCACAGTGTAGCTGATGACTTTAACCTCTGTTGCTCCTGCCTGCCCTGCAAATGCTGGGATTCCAAGCATCTCTATTAGGTCCAGTCTTACTTTCCACTTTCTGTTTAGTAATCTTTCATTCAAATGTAGAAGTTCAATAGGGCTTAGGGTCTGTTCTTGTAAAGAATTATTAAATATTTAATTAAAATTTTATTTTTTAAACTTATTTTTAATTAACCAATTAATTAGTTTTTATTTCCTATATTACATTCCGACTGCAGTCTCCCTTCCCTCCTCTCAGTGAAATGCAAAACAAAACAAAAAACAAAAACAGCAACCAAAAAACTAAAGCCAAACCAAAAAAACCAATCTTTCACTTTTTTAAAACATCCAGAACAGGATAGATCACAGAGCCATAAGACCTCATTTAAGCAAATCCATTTTCTCTCATCACCAACAGTTCACACCCATTTAATGTTATTGCATATTCCAGAATTAAACCTATAGTTCAGTTTTGCTCACACAGCCACCTGAAAAGAAAGAGCCCCAGCTTACTTCCTTAGAACCCATCAAATTTTGAGCTACTTCAATATGCATTTTTTTGGTCTTTGTTTTTGAAACAAGGAAGGCATTATTATTAAAAAGCAGGACTCAGCCTCCAGATGCATTTCCTGGAAATAGAAGACACCATTCAAAGGTCCACTTGGTCTCGTGCTCTTGGGGTGGAACACCTACCTAGCCTGCATCGGAGCACAAACCCCAGCCCTTGATAAAATCTGAACACAGTTTTCAAATTCAAAGATCAAAACAAATGAAAACTGTCTTTAAGAGCTGAGTTTTGACTTCTCTGCATTTTATGCCTTTTTTTCCCGGTCCAGGAAGAATGACGGGACCTTTCTGAATTTCGAATCACTCACTGACTTTACTGAGGCAGTAGCTCCGTCTTTCCTATCAGCAAGAATAGATAAGAGGGGAGAGATAATGCAAATTTCATGTTTCTCCATGTTTATCAGTCCAAACTAATAAAAAGTAGCATTCTCAGGGAAGGTATTTGGAAAGCCCATCCCGACTCCAGGAAAGAATGTTGCCATTGTGTGGGGCATTTTCCCCATTTCTAGTAGCTAAAGTAGGCTTTGAGGACTGAGGTTTCATTAAAGGACTGTTCTAGAATTCTGCCCAGTTTTACTACTAAGGCGCTGACACAAACGCATTCGAAAGCACTCATAAGGAAACGTTCTGCACAAATGAGGCGAGAGCTGAAATAAGACCCGTAACAAAGGCTACATTAGGTCAGAATACTAAACCTTTTACTATTATAATTGGCAGGGGAAACAAAAAGTCCAAACCAAAACAACCATCTTAAGGATACTTGAGCTCTCAAGTTGTAATTTGGTCCAAATGGTTCCGTTGTTAGCATCTAGCCAGCAAAGCCGGCTGCTTGTGACATTCATTCTAGACTGCCGTTTCTAAGGGTAAGGAAAGGCTTGTTTGTTCACTTAGTCATCTGTTACCTCATGCCCTCTGGGCTGCTTTCCTCCAGTCTTGTCCTCCCTACCATCCCCCAAGCTCAGGGACAGGTGCTTGCAGGATATAAGTCCCCAGAGAGTTGCTAAGGACTATAATATTCATTATTATTATTATTGGTTTTTCAAGATAAGGTTTCTTCATGCAGCCCTGGCTATCCTGGAACTCTCTGTAGACCAGGCTAGCCTCAAACTCAGATCTGCCTGCCTCTGCCTCCCAAGTGCTGGGACTAAAGGTGTGCACCACCATTGTCCAGACTATTATTTTCTTTTTAGCTATTTGTCTCCCTTATATTCTAGCTCCTTATGACCTAAGAGGAGGCTGTACACACAGCCTTTAAATCATAGTAAGCAGGGTTCCTGTACAACACAGCACTTCTCCAGAGGACTCAGTCTGGATGTACTAGAACACATATAGCCTTGCTCCCAGTCCCCAGATCACATATAGGAATCCTTCTAGGCACTAAGGATGGCAATACCATAGGATTCACTCCTGTTCACCCATCTCTCTCTCTTCTTACTTTCTCTATAGCCCACCCATATCCCATTCAGGATTTCACCTTATCTTAATGAGCTGTGCCTTGGGTCAAACAAGAAGTCCTTGGCAACGCCATTGTTCTAGAAGCAGGAGCTGCGTGTAGCACACCTGATTACTTTTGCTTGGACAATGGCATATCTAGCCAGATATGCTACTATAATGAATTTCTTACAGGCCTAGAGCAGTGGTTCTCAATCTTCCTAACACTGTGGCGCTGGAATACAGTCCCTCATGCTGTATTTTTGTTTGTATTTCATAAATCTAGTTTTGCTACTGTCTTGGATTGTGATGTAAATATGTCTATTTTCTGATAGTCTGTGAAAGGTTCGTTCAACCACCAAAGGGGTTGTGACCCACAGGTTGAGAACCACTGATCTAGAGGCAGTTGCTTAGCAGTTTAGAACCTATTTTCCTAAATTGTGCATGTGCATTGCATAGTAGAAAGTGCAATCATAGAAAATTGGAACAATATGAGATTTCAGCCAAAAATTAATTCCAAATAAACTGGAATGTGAAATATATTAGTACCTGACAGCACTTGCCTGTGTCATCACAGACTTCATAGCAATCTTGGTTCTTTAAAAAAATTATTTATTATTAATGTGTGCATCATGTGTGCATTTGGGCATATGTGTGCCGTGGTGCTGGTATGAAGGTCAGAGGGCATCATTTTGGAGGGTTTTTTTGTGTTTGTGTGTGTGTGTGTGTGTGTGTGTGTGTGTTTTTCAAGACAGGGTTTCTCTAATAGCCCAGGCTGTCCTGGAACTCACTCTGTAGACCAGGCTGGCCTCGAACTCAGAAATCCGCCTGCCTCTGCCTCCCAAGTGCTGGGATTAAAGGAGTGCGCCACCACTGCCTAGCCTTTTTTCTTTCTTCCTTCCTTTCTTTCTTTTTTTTTTTTTTCATTTTGGAGTTTTCACGTAGCTCAGGCTATGAGCTGGTTTGCCCGGCTCACCTACCTCCACCTCCCAAGTGCAAGCATCATGCCCAGCCTCTACTGTTTTTCACGTTTAAAAATCTTTCATTCAGATGTAAAATCAAAATAGCAAATACTCAGCAACATTTCTTTATGTAAATGTAAGCAATCCATCTTGTTAGTATGCATATTTGCTTTAATTTTTAATAAATGATAAAATTACATGTATGCCAATTTAAAAAGAAATTATGGTTGACTTCCAGGAAATATTTTATTTTATACAATATACAAGGAGCTATGTAAAAGATTTTCAGGCCAAAGGGGCTGCAGGTGGCCCTGGTTCAGTGTAGGCTCCTAAACAATAACAGGGGAACAGATCTTGTACGGGGTGCTTAACTCTTTTCAGGCTGGTCTTTGCTGGTAAAACTGAGATAAGAACAGCTTTGTCTCTCTCTCTCACTAGGCTTAATGACTGAAGGAGCACTTGGCCCACAAACTGGCCATTACCTGCCAGCATGTAAGAGCTACATACATCAGGTGGACCTTTGCAGGACCCCACCTGGAACTGAGTGACCAGAATCAAAGGAAATTGTTTAGGATCACTTCCCAAACGCAAAATGCCACCCTCTTTGTCCTTAGTTTTTACGACTCACAAGTCTCAAAATACAGTTGACATGGTCCTTTCTGACAAAACTTTATTGTATATGTTACATGTTAAGAAAACATGATATTCAAGGAAAAGCCCAATTTTTCGTCATCCTTTCCACCAGCCAGTTTCTGCCTGCTAGCCTCTCTAGCAAGCGCAAGCACTGAAGCTTGCTTTCTTCCCTACACGACCTCTCAACCTTCAGGTGATTACATTTTCCTCTGGCCCCAGAGAGCTGACGTTCATTTTGACTTAATCCCTAAGTCAAGGCTTCAAAGGTCCCAGTCTACCAGACACCTCATTCAAGCAAGCCCGAAAGTAGCGGTCGGTCTTTATTTAGTTTCCCCTTCCAGATTCTGGAAAGCAAGGGCAAGAGAGGACCAAAGGTTTGGGGGGGGGGCCTGCAAAAACCACGATGTGCCCATTTTGCAAAACTTGACAGTAGGTGAGCCAACCCCAAGTGGGGCGGTGAAAAGTGCTTGGAAGAACTGGGTGGTAACAGCTGGCAGAACTCTGTTTTACGTTAAAGCATTCCAGGGTTGGTGGGTTAGGAAGGACTGACTTGGGGTTGTGTCTCCTACCACCACTCTTCTAAATGTTTGGTAGGGTGATCTCCTGGAGAGTCCTCTGACCTTCTGCAGTCAGTTCTAGGCGGCTGCCCTGCGGGACCTCTAATGTGCCAGGTGACGGAGGGGTCCCCGTAGTGCAGTGCCAGCGGCAGCTGCAGAGGTGGGGTGTCTCTTGTGTCTGACGCTGGGGGCCAGGGTGGTGGGGTTTTGCGAGCTACAGAGCTGAAAACCTGAGAGGCGTGCAGGGATGGGGTAAGGGCTCCCTTTCAACCGAGGGGACCTAGCTTTGCAGAAGTCCTAGCGCGCTCACCTGTATTGATCGAATTTGGCATACAAAGCCCACTCGGCGGGATTGCTCTCGTAGGCTTCCAGCACAGCCTGCACCTCCTCCACATTGACTTCGTCCCCCGCGAAGAGCTCGTGCAAGATGCGGATGAGGTCGGTCAGGGTCCGGGGCTTCAGCAGCTCGGTCCGTTCCATCCCCGCAGGGCTAGGGCGCGTCTCTTCAGGGCAGCTGCGGAGGACGCGAGAGCGCCAAGGGCCCCCGGCTGCAGGCTTGACAACAACACACACCCGGGACCCCGAACACCGGGGACTCACCGCGCTCAAAGCTCTCGCAAGGGTATCAAGGGAATAGGAGTTACGGGAGACCAGCCTAAAGCCCTGGACTAGTCAAGACCAAATCTGAGGAATCCGCCCTCCCGGGCCCTTTTTAAGCTCTTGGAGTCATCTAGAACGTACCAACCGCCTTCAGGGGGTGGAGTGAGGCGAGGAAGAGACCCGAGAAAGAGGCCGGAGGTGGAGCGAGCCAGAGGGAAGGCTCTGGCACAGCACGACGTGTGCGCGCCAGCCCTCAGAAGCCCCACTGCTGCCCTTGCTTCATACTTGCGGTGAGCCTCGGGCAATTTCTCCCCCTTCCTTAGCGGCGGATTTTGGCCGCCCATCCCAGACCCCACCTCCGGGGCTTGGTTTTCAATACACGTCTGTGTGTTTTAGATCTCTGTGGGAGATGCTGAGGAAAAGAAGCCCATCTTCTAAATGCAGCTCAGATGCATGGGGAAAAGAAATCAACAATGGGATCCATTCCCAGGCTAGAGTGACTGTTCTGTGAACCTAAATGGTCCACATATGTGCCCCAGGCTTGGTGAAAATTAATCTTTGAAAGTCACTTTTTAGCTCTGGCTGACTGGCTGGTAGGAGACCAGGTCGGTCTTAAACTCAAGATCTGCCTGCCTCTGCCTCCCCAGGGCTGTTTCTTCCTCCTCTTCCTCTTCTTCAATGTAAATTGTACAGTAGTGTATTGATTAAATTTTGACAAAGAACACCTGAGTTTCTAGTAAGAGTGCCTTCCAGGTATTTTGCTTTGAAGCACTGCCTGGTAAAGTCTATCCACCTTAAAGAGCTGAAGGTGCTAAGAGATGGTGAGAACAGGCCTTTGGGTGCTGCTGGGTTTGAGTGGCGGCAGTGTTTGCCACTGTGCAGTCATTTAAGAAGATCCTAATTAGATGATTTCAATTCAAGGCACATACACATAGCAAACAGGTCTATGTCCTGGCACTTAGCATGTTTTGGGAACAGCATAGATTACATATGGTTGAAAAAATCCTAACAGACACAACTCCAAGTACATATTCCTTCGTTCTATTATTAAAGGCATAGACTTCGGCATCCCTTGTCCCCGTCACTTCACAGACATATAACATGACATTTATTTGGGTTGCATAGTTTCACTCTGGAACACCTCTGCTTAATGTTATATCGTGTATGTCATTAAGGAAAACCATGGCTGTTGGGAGACAGACTGGTCACAATGGCTTAAACTCCTGTAATCCTAGCACTTGTCTGGCAGAGGCTCAATTGTAGTTTGTGGACAGCCTGGGCTATATCCTTAGGCCACGTCTCACAGCCCAAACAAGCAAACAAAACAAACAGAAAACAGAAAAACCAAAGCAAACAAAACACAAGCGGAACACCTTTGTAGAGTGTTCTGGAGAGTGGTTAGTAAAGCATCTGGGATCAAGTTAACATGTAGTTCTAATTGGTCACTCAAAACTTATTCTTGCCAATGTTTGTCTTTGAGCCCATTTTACTTGATATTTGGAATATAAAATTAAATTGCTGTCTTTGCATTTTAGCTTGCTTTATGTCCTAAATATTAAAAAAAAACCCTATGAAATCCTTAGCATAAACTATTTTAAGGGCAGGCATGGGATATTGTACTTGTGTCCTACAAACTCCATGTGCTGCTGTGCCTCTGCACAGTGACATCAAGTGTGGCATTACTAGACTTGTACCCATGGAACCTTGAAAATAGAAACTGAAGACTCACTTCCCTAAAATTGCATCTCAGAGACTTTACGTAGTCCAGTCACCCCACCACTCCCAGGCTCCCCGAGTGTTATAATGTCACTGCTAAAAATTATTTAGGCAAAGACCAATAGGCAATGTAAAATAGTCTGATAAAATTTCCTGAGTGCTAGACAGACAGCTCTACACAGTCCTCAAAAGCTACTGGGGAAAGAAAACAAATACGGTATACATATTTAGTTAACTTTTGATTTTATGTGATAGTAAGTTATTCTGATAAAAATGTTTCAAAGTTTATTTTTGATTTCATAGAGGTAATAAGCATTATCTCGAATGAATACCAGTCAACAATAATTCAACAGATTTCTCCTGTTAAATGTCTACCATTATGTTCTTTCAGTCACCTCTTACCAGGCAAAGCTAGAACAGATCTTTTCCCTTCCCAACTGACATCGTTCATAAATCAGTATGTCCCAGCTTTCAAGGTAAGGTGCTTTCCTAAGCCTGTACTGTGCATAACTCACTGTCATAGCACCCTGTGAACTATTATCTGCATTAACTCACTGTAAGGGTGCTGGGAAATGGGATGTCCAGAATTCACATTCTTGGGCAGAAGACAAGATGTGACCAGCACTGTACCGTGTTGTTCCACAGCATCTACTCTGAAGCACTCTAGGGCTTAAGAGTTAAAATTGAGCCAGGTACAATGGTGCACAACTGTAAGCCTGCTGCCCAGGAGCCTGAGGTAGGTCAGCGTGAGTGACACAGCCAACTTCAAAAGCAGAACAACAAAAAAAGGGTAGCACTTCAGGTTTTCAAGGTTTTTCTTTTGATAAAAAGATACTTTGCTATCCTCACCTTTGAAAGTGAACACTTGGAATCTTTATATACTTCAAACCTTGTAATCCTCTTAGACATGTCATTTATTAGAATATTTTTTTTCAGAGGCATTAATTTCATGTTTTTTTTTGTTTTGTATTTTTGTTTTTTGTTTTTTTTTGAGACAATCTTATTCTGTAGCCCAGTCTTAAACCTTCAATCTTCTTGCCTCCACTTCCTCAATCCTAGGTAAGAGTGCAACTAGCATTGTGTGCCATGTGTGCTTCTGGATGGAAATCTTCATGACTCCCATGGAGCTGGGTGAGGTGGTCTATCCTTTCAGTCTCAGTACATAGGAGGCACAGACAGGCACATCGATCTCTGTGAGTTCCAGGCTAGGCAGATCCACATAGTGAGACTCAGTCTCAAAAAAAAGTTTGACATAAAATGTGTAAGGAAAAGGTTAAATGTTGGCTCAAGTAATGGCTAGACTAACAACACCACCAGTGACTGTTCCACACTTTTCCTGTGATAGCATGAAATACACATAAAATTGGACACTATTTTTCAACCATTAGCTTGGAATGCTTTCAATTTGGAAAACACATGAGGAACACTCAATGAATGCTGGAGATGCAACCCAGCAGAGCCTGTGCCTTGAATGCACAAGGCACAGAGAAGGATCCCCAGGCTTGCAAAAATACAAACTAAAATTACACAGAGAAAAGAAATGAGGATTGGGATGAAATGGGAAACTTGGTGCTGCTTGGTTTCCCAAGTCAGCGCCTCTGATACAGAAGCGACAGTGGGAACACACTGAGTAGGGCTCTAGAATCTTTTTAGGATAAGTTCTTTTGCAGTCCAGTCTAGCTGTGGACTCCCAGGCCAATCCTCCTGCTCATGCTTCCTGAGTGCTGAGATCACAGGTGTGCAACACAATGCCCTAGGATGAGGCTGAGGAGTCATAAATGAGATGACTGAAAAGAGTTGAGACTAATCTGCTCACAATTTGTAAAACTGAGTCCCTGCATGATTAATTTTAAACTATGCATATCCCCTAAGTCCTCCGGTCTGTCAACACAGCTGCTTTCTAGATTACACATTAACTAGAAATTAGGTTCAACAGTCTTTCCTCCAATCACATGGCAAAGACTTGAAAATTGTCAAGCCTTTTTGCCAACTGGCTGCCCTCTACTGGACACTTAAGATCATTGCACTTTGTTTTACAAAGCAACACATAAATGTTAATATTCTACATCCCAAACAGAGGTCCCCTGAATAAGTTAAAAAACTAAATTATCTCAAAACACAAACCCTTCAGTACATTAGTTTTTATCATGGAATAAACACAGTGCCAATCCCACAAGTAAATAACTTCAGTCATCCTGAGACCCCGTAGTACATACGGAATTCCAGCCTCCTTTCTAATCTTGGAACAGGAGTGTGTGGGAGTAATGGGCACACCCTAACGGCAATCTCTCAGGATGATTTTATGGTGACACAAATCTCATTCGTTAGTCTATTCACTCTATGATGTTTTCTACACATAAACACAAGTCATCACAGATTCATGCTGAATATTTGATAGTCATTAAGTCTCTTCCCACAGCATCGAAACTTCTCTGATTTTTTTTCTTCTGTGAAAATATTAAGTTGTTCATTTGTGGCTCATCCCCACGCCTGTGATTTGCAGTAATGTAGGACCAGTTTACCATCACTGCCAAAACACTACAAAAAAGAAAAAGACAACATATCAAAACACTGATTCTGTTAGATTAACAACTGGGTTGGTGAGACAGCTCAGCAGTTAAAGAGCACTGGCTGTTCTTCTAGAGGTCCTGGGTTCAATTCCCAGCAACCACATGGTGGCTCATGTCCATCTATCTGATGCCCTCTTCTGGCATGCAGTTGTATATGCAGACAGAGCCCACAAACATTTAAAACAATACATTAAAAAAACCCAAAAACTAACATACTACCTTTTTCAAAAGATGTCTCTTCTTATCACATATATCAATATTTATAAACATTCAACCAAACCAGGGTGCCTTGGGTATGGCTTAAATACTTTCATTGCCTTCACAACCTCTCCAAACATGAGGTATTTTCAGCTCTTTCCCAGCAGTGCTAGCATATCTATTACTGATTATTGCCAGGAAGCAACACTGTTGAATAAATAAGGTCATTTTAGTACATTTTAATCAAAGTTTTTGGAGTGCTCGACTATAGGCAGTAATGAATAATGCAGAAGTGATAGAGTAGACAAAATTTCTAAAATTTTCTAAGAAAAGAAAAAGATGACTTTTAAACAGAACATATTCCTTGACTGTTTAAGCTTAACTTATTAAGACTTTACTCTGAAGGTGTTCACAATATAACAGAACAAGATTCTCTTTCTCCATTGATAATTAAGATGACATGCTATCTGTTAAAGATGTGAATTAATAACTCACACTATATAATAGACATGGCACCTGTAGGGTGAGGTTACTCACCTCATATAGAGTTCCAACTTCTTGGTCTGGGGAAGGGGCAAAGGACTGATTCACATAAATAAACTATAGGGAAGAAAGAAAAAAAAAATGGATTCAAAATGGTATCCTAAAATACAAGTCTTTGTTCCCAGCTCTTTGTAGCTAAGACACTTTTAAATGATGTGTGTGTTTGTGCCAGAGATGTATTGACATGGAGTGTCTTTCTTGGTGGCTCTCTTGCCTTATTTTTTTGAGACAGAGCCTCTTTCTGAGTTTGGAGCTCATCTAGTGGCTAGAGAGGCTACCCAGTGAGATCCAGGACCTACCCATCTCCCCCCAGGCCCTGAGGTTACATATACAAATACGGACCCCAAGTTTATGTAGGTGCTGGGTCCTGAACTCAGGTCTTCATCTTTGTAAGTGGAAGGCACATTATAGACTGATCTATCCCCCCAGATAAATACATTTTAAGTAACTTTTCACAAATAGTTTTTGAAAGGATATTCAAAACACTCTACCAAAATGCACAGGATTACCAATGAGTTCAAGTCCAGTCTACACAGTCAGACTACCTCAAAAGAAGAAAAAATCCCAATGAATCAAAATAAAGGATAAAATTTCTTCTACTTATTTCATATACACAGGTAAAAATTAACATGTTTGACATTAGGTATTTTCTTTGGGTATCTTACATACATTTTTCTTTCTTTTTGACCTTTACTACTTTTGAAAAATTTCACAGGTACCAAACTTCAAGCTGGACACTACTAGTATTAAATTACTTGCAGTCAAAAAGGATTCATTGTTCCAGACTTTAATCTGTTTTAAACTGAAATATTTCTAGTACTTAAAAAATTCCTAAAGCTATTAAAGCAAAAGGTCACAGTACCAGAGATGCTTTTGATTGACTTTTTTTTTTTTTTTAAAGAAAATAGAAGGAAAATGGAAAGCAAAATCCAACATTCACCTCAAGATCTAAGAATAAAATATTTTAGGCTTAACAATCTTGTTTTTCTCTCTCTCTCTCCCCCCCCCCTCCCCCCCCCTCTGTGTGTGTGTGTGTGTGTGTGTGTGTGTATGTATGTGTGTGTCTCTAAGAAACAGTATGTTATTTATACAACAATAAACATGGGTTAATTTTTTTCTCCTTCAGTACTGAATGAGGCAGTTAAGAGTCCTGGCCCTAAATAACACTTCAAAGGCTATCCTATGTATATGAATGGTACTGAAAATAAAAGTATTTGTTTCTCACAGGACAACTCAAAAGATAATATACATACCAAGTAATAGATAATGCCAAGCATAGCTATGTGTTTTAGTGATGATTTATTACTGAGGGACTACATAGCACGGCCCTGTAAGATCCTTCATGGAATGTACTGTTTTAGTTTGTATAACCATACTCTAAGATGTTCACATAACAACAAAATTGTTTAATAATGCATTTCTCAAATGTTTCCATTGTTAAATGCTGTGAGTGCTTGATATGCAAGCACGAAGAGTTGTGTTCTATGCCTCATATACTGCACAAAAAGCTGAGTATGAACATGCTTGTAATCCCAGCACTGTGGAGCTAGAGACAGGTAGACCCCTGGGATTTACTGGCTGGCTAGACTAGCCTTCTTGGTGAACTTTAGGCCAATTAAACTGTCTCAAACAAAACAAGATGAATGGCAAACAAAGCATGGCACCTCAAAGAAACAAATCTGTTCCTACAAACACCACCCCAATGAAGTGCTTGTCATATACTACACTGAAATAGGTAGACACCTATTAGTTCTTTCACAGTATGTGAAAGATATATTGTTTACCTGAGAAACAGGGGAACAAAAGTAATATTGAATCAAAGTAAATTAAACCCCAAACTTGACTAATATAAAGAGACTATAATGCTCGATGACAAAATATTTTTGCATGACTATTCAGTGACATTTTGAGAAAAGTAATTAAAACCCCAAGCTTTAAATAACTTTCCTGGACAGCAGTGATAGTAACAATAAAGATACTGTTAAGGGCCATTGAGCTGACTTGACAGGTTAGTGCAGTTTCTGATGATCAGAGTGAGAGGTATTTCCAGAAACACGGTGGAAAGAGAATCCACTTTCAAGGAGTGTCCTCTGACCTCTGTATGCACATCCCAACCCAAGAGTCTTAAAAAGCTTGAGATAAACATTAAATAATAAAAAACAACTTTCAGGTAGCAAAGTGAATCCAAATGTATCTCATTCCAGAGCTTCTCAAACAATCTTCTGATACAGTACATAGATCTCACCAACAAATGAGAGGAAAGGAGAGAACAAAAGCAATGTGTAGCTTTGTGTGCACATGTGTTACCCACGGCTGCCTGGATGCTATTGTGACTTTTTATAGGCAATCAATCATTACTGTCTTCATACCAACTGTTCTGTGGCCACCAGTTTAAGGAACTTTTTGATGAAGTCAATGAGTCCTTGGATGGTCCGAGTTCGCTCCACAGCCCATTTCTTTGTTTTCATTATAGGCGTGTCTCCTACCGCCTTCAGCAGGATGTCAACTTAAAAAAAAAAAAAAAGACAATTGTACTGAAACAAACATCTGATGAGAATGTGACAACCAACAGTTCGGAAAGCTTAAACCTTTTATCTTCATAGTTCATGTAATTAGCACTCTGGAGCTACTACGTCAGAGACATAAAAGTATTAGACTCTTTCCACTATTTTCCCCCTCGATCCTACAAAGTTCTCCCTATAGGATTAAATTTTAAGACACACTTTAACAAAGCAGCATTCTAAAGATAAATAGAACTGGCCTATGACACAAAACAATACCCCAACAACCAAGAGAAACAAATCCCGCACCCTTTCTCCCACCTAACTGGTGGTAAAAGTAGGGTGAAGGTTCAGGTGATCTTGCTGTGGCCACTGTGACGTGGCATACCTTTCTGGAGAGCAATATGGTAATATATAACATATAGATACACTTGACTCAATAACATACTACTTAGAGTCTTAAAAAGTTTGAGATTCATAAAGATTCACTTAGAAGGATGTCACCTTCATCAAAGCATATAGTTTTACAGGATAAAGGAGTAAATTTATATACTCAAGCTGCACACGTAGATGGGATAAAATAAAGTATGAGATACTTTATGACAGAATTTATAAAGAAAAGACACATTCCAAACTGGGTCCAAACTGTGGCTCTGTCATTTGTTAGAGCTACAAACTTTGTAATCTTTCACTCTCAAAACCCTATTAACACACCTACCTCCTCACAAAGTAAGTTAATGTATATACACAACAGTACCCAGACCATGACTTATAGTCACTGAGATTTAAGATTACAACATAGCTGTTTGAAAACATATAATAAAGGCAGCTAATAGTTTAAGTTGACAAAATGTACAAAATAAAAATCATGTATATGCAACCTCAACCTCATTGACAAAGTATTACAAACGCATACTCATTTTAGTATTGATATACATCAAAATATTTTCATAATAGTGACATATGGCTTTTTGTAAATACCAATTTTTTATACTTAATTTTATAATAATAAAAAATTATTATTATTTAAAAAAATACAATCAGGGGCCCAAAAGAAGTTTCAAAGACTCAAAAAAAGATATGTGAGCCAAGACTGGTACCCTTAATTAAGGTTATATCCCTTTAAGAGATATCTACAACAGCCCTCAAAGAGCTGTACTACTGATACCACACTTGCTCCACTCGTTTGTATCCACAGTTGGGGTCAAGTTATCCAAATTTTCTCCTGAAGTCAGGCGTGGTGATATAGGTTTTTAATTCTAGCCTCAGGAGGCAAAGGCAGGTTGGCTGGTCTACACAGCGAGTTCCAGGAGATCAAGTTTCCTCCAGAGATAAAATACAGGCTCCTAGAACATATGATGCAGCTTATCTTCCTAAAGAACAATCTAAGTATCTTTTCATTATTTGGGGAACACTGGATGAGTTAGAAAGGAAGAAAGATGATTTTTGTTAGCCTATCTTTCATACCTTGGTCTCCAGTTCCCTCAACCCCCTGGAGCAATCAATAGCTCAGTAGCAATTAGGTGCCAAGTTGTACTACTGAAGAAAGAAGAGCCAGAGGGCAAGAAGCTAGAGAAATGTTTATAATAATTACAGTTGTAGTCTCCAAACGATTTGCTTATAGCTCAGAAGCCTGGCTTCATATTAGCGTCAACTAGAGAACAGTAAATATACACAGCAACCAAACTGCAATCTTTTGCAAAATAGGATCTTAGCACTAGTATTCAAAAGCTTGGTTAGGAAAGCCTGTTAATACTGTGCCACCAGGGCCCTTCTCATCAAATTCTCTGCAAAAGAATAAAAACAGGAATTCAATCTGTGTTAAAAAAAAAAAAAAAGACAAAAAAGTAAAAGAAAATATAGATCCAAATAAACAGTCATCTCAGGCGGTATCTTGGATTATGGGTCATTTTCTAGTTCTTGTTTTCTCTCTCTCTGTCTCTCTCTCTCATACAGCAATCATCAGGATGAAGGACAATTTTGACTTACACATTTATATTTTTATTTGTTTATTTTTTGAGGGGGCACAGGTTGGCCTTGAACTTAAAGATCTGCCTTCTTCAGGCTGGTGAGTGCTGGGATTAAAAAATGTACAGCATCACCCAGCCTCTGGTCTCCATCTTAAAGGAAACCTCGGAAAATCAGCTCCATGCAGTTACCTGAAGAAAAAAAACATTGGGACCGTTTTTTTTTGTTTTTGTTTTTAAAGTTAACAGTGGTGGCTCCTTTCTAAATATTCATTGTAGTACACTATGAATACATGACAGATTTCCTCCAAATGCAAAGTCAGACTTTTTTTCTTTCTTTCTAGTTGAGCTGGGGATTGGACTCATGGACCTTTTGTAATGATCTACTACTGGGCTCCATGTGCCTGCATCTCCCAGCGTGCTGGGAGACAATTCTCCTCCCAGGCAGAATAAATAAGGTGGTGAGATTAAGGGGCAGAGACCACACCCAGATCTACATTTTACGTCTCTGGAAGGAGAACAGATAAGGACAAGGTTTACTTTTTCCTTAAAATGTGTTTATGTGCTGATTTTTCTTATAGTCAACTCTAACTCCACAGTGTTCAGTGCAAGTTAATCTGAATTTCCTTTACTTTCCAGTGGCAAGCGCAACCCTAAGACAATACAGAGGTTGAGGACAACTAGTTCAAGTAATTCAATGATGTACGTAAGACATGAAAAGTTCACGAAAACGTAGCACCTATACCTTTAGTTTTCCCTTAGCATTCTTCAGTATCCAAAGCTCCAGTTTTTTGTTCTTCTTGTTCTAAAGAATGAACCCCTAGGGAACTCGCCCGAATTCGTGGACTGTTACTGGTTAACCCTGTCACCTTACATTTTTATTCCAGTAACCAGTCTTATGTTAAGTACCTGGAGCTACTGAGATCCCACTTGGCTCCTGCCTTCAAAGCCCAGACTCTGTAAAAGGTGGGAACGATGGGGAACTCGGGCATCACCCAGATCACCTAAGCACTCAAAAGGCGTGAAGACCAGTAAGCACTTTTGTGAAACCCGAACAGGAGCCACACCGTTACACACTGTTACTGCGTCTCCATACCTTACAGGAATAAGTCTGTTTTCTAAACCTAATGTTTCCTGCGAACCATGATTTTGAATCTACGCTGACCTTGTAACCCCAGGACCTATACATACCCACATCTTTGTCTTGCTAAACTCTCGTGGTTGACTCCCTTTCCTCATGATGTATCTTTGCACTTACCTACCCCACTCGTGGCCTTGAGATCTGAGTCTCCTACTCTTCTGTCTAGATGCTAACATCCAATTATCTTGGCAGTTGTTTTCAATCAACTCTAACCCTTCCCCATAAAAAGGACCTCAAAAGCCAGTGAGGGGTTGCGCTCTAAAACCCCGATTTAGGGAGAGGCAGTCGTCTGGGCTGTCCCTCGTGCAATTCTAAATACAGCTTGGTTTCATCAGACAGCCGTGTAAATGCCCCCGCCCCGGTCTAACAATTTTGCTCAATTCTAAGAGTAGAAAGTGCACCTCTAGGATGCGCCCTTCTTTAGCTTTTGCTTCTTTACGGGCCATCACTCATGCCTCCGCCCACAAACGGATGTTGACATTACTTTTTTTCTTGGTGTCTCCGGGAGGTTCCTCGGTACCGGGCGAAACGGCAGTCGAAGACGGGGGCTCTGGGGTGGCTGTTTCCGGGGAGAGCTCCGAAACGCTCTCGCCGCCGGCCGCGGCCGGAGCCGCGGGGAGCTGCAGCACTGCCTCTGAGTCTTCCGACATCTTGAGTCGATGGCGGAAGTGATGTAGCAGCGTAAAGGGGTTGAGCCTTGCTACACGAAGCGTCGGGAAGCAGGTGGGACCCGGATTGACAGTGAACTTTGGGATGTTTAGAGAGCAGTCCATGTTGGTAGTCTGTTGGAAACACGGCAGTTAACGAAGTATCGAGTGTCATCTAGTTCAGGCGAGTTCTGAAGGGCTTCCGTGACGAGCCTCCGTGAGAAACCATGTGAACACGTACCCCTCCGGAGAGTTGGCTGGCCCCGGGACGCTTCCGGTTCCTTTTGGCCTGCCCCGCCCAGGCCCCGCCTCCAGGCCCCGCCCCTCGGCGCGGGAGCGCGCGCGCGCGTGCGGGAGGGGGCGGGTGGGGAAGCAGCGGCGACAAGCTCCCGGAGGCGAGGCTCGCGCGCCCGCCCCCGCCCTGGCCTCAGCGCCCACCCGGTCGGCCCGGCCCAGCCATGATCAAGGCCATCCTCATCTTCAACAACCACGGGAAGCCGCGGCTCTCCAAGTTCTACCAGCCTTATGTGAGTATGCCCCTGCCGCGGAGCCGGGCGAGGGCGAGCGCCGGCGCAGGGCAGCGCCCAGCGGCTTCCTCAGAACGACCCTCGCGCCGCCGCGGCCCTCCCGGCGTCCGACTTCTCGCGCCGCTAGCTGTCAGGTCGGGCGGTGGGGAGCCGCTGCCACTCCCCGCCGGCCGCTCGCCGTCAGTGGGCGAGGCGGTCTCTCCGCCTCAAGGGGCGCTGCCCACCTACCCGGTACCTCAGCCCGGGTACCTCAGCCCGGCCCCTCAGTCCCACACCGCGGCCGCGCTGCTGTTTCCTGTCGGGCGACCGCAGGGGGTAGTCGGCGCCCAGTCCGGTTCCCGGTCCCACTCGCCGCAGCTCAGGCTGGTCCGGGTGGACTGCTTTCTGTCGTCCGTGGACAGATGGGCTACCGTGTCCGCCCTAATCCTCTCCGAGCTCAGCAACTTTGGCTCGCCGCACGCCCTGGCCAGTCTGTCCAAGGTTTCCATACGGAAGTATCGGAAGCCCAGTGTGACTTCCAGGTGGCTATTGAAAAAAGAAATTAAGCGGGGGCCCTGACGTTTCTCTTGGACTTTTAACCTACTATATGAATTTACTCTTGAAATAATTGGCAGCATAGGTGGTTGACCCATCAGAAAGGGATTCTGTATCTGGGAAATTAAACGAGTTCATTTTGTATGGCTTTTCTTTTTAAACCGGAACATGTGGACATTTACCCTAGGTTTTAGTTTAAACCAAATAGCATCTGTGAAAGTTCTCTTCTAGAACTGTGAACATTGTTTAATATTGCTAGGGGCAGGTGACTTTAAAGTCGCGAAGATAATTTTAAGCGTGTGAGGAGAGGTAATATAGGTTTCTATGCCTTACCTGAGGGCAAAACTAATACCTAGGTCATATACTGAACTGTCATTTGTAGGGTGAATGGGAGCTGTGTAGATGTTGTGCTGTCTTGGGGCGTTTTGCTTTTATAGCTAGACATGGACTTTCAATTTAGTGTTGAAAACGTGCCAAGACCAACACTTTATGTGGATGGCCCCAGATGGAAATTATTCCTGCCATTAAAAATGAAACGTGAAAATGTCAGTTTGCCTAAAGTGATAATGCAGTCTGTGGAGGTGTTGGTTGAAGTGAGAAAAGGAGCTGTCTCATTTCCTTAAGTTGCTTTGCTTTCCCTAATGACAAAGAACACTTTGCTCTACTTTTGTGTGGGTTTTAGTGTGGTATAACTTAAATGTTAATGGTCTGTTTAAAAATTCTAGATCATTCTTGAATCCAAAATAACATTCGAGTTGTTCCTTCTGAAGAAAACAATGGCATTAACTTGACATCATTATCTGATTATCTAAAATGTTAACGAGCCCTTGTTGAATCCTATGCAGGTAATCACTGCATAGATAGAATTAAATCATGAAGTATGAATTTAACTTCAAAGTCTAGAAATAGAACTATCTTTTCCCTTTAGCTGTTAGGTAGCGGTGAAAGCCCGTGTGGGAAAAGGCAGTTGAGGGACCCGTAGAGGTACTGTTTTGGCCATTGCCTGAGTGACAGTGCTGCTGGAGGTGTGAAGATGGAAGGTTTTTAGAAAGTGTTCTGGCTATGTAGAGGTGGTGCACCAAAAACCATTTCTTTGTGTCAGTCTTTACAAATTGGATTTCCCCAACCTTGTGCTAAATTGTCTCTCAGAAATAATTGAGAGTAATTTATTTCTTTGCTTCCTGTGCTAGACTGTAACCCCTGTGAGGGCAGATAGTATTTTTCATTTATGTATTCCATTGTCAGTCTGTCATGGCATGTGCACTGCATGTCTGCCACATGTGGGCACTGTAAATGAACAAACACCTTCTGCTTTGTGGGTGTAACCATAGCTAGTAAATAACCTATATGATATTTCAGGTTTTAGTAGTAATAAGTGATGTGGAAAAAATAAAGTAAGGCAAAGTAGAGAGTGTGAGGATGGAAATTTTAAAATACTTCAGCCAGTTACTTTCTCACCAAAAAGTAATTTTTAAGCAAAGTGTTGAATGTGGTAAGAAAGGTAACCTTGCAGAGAAGTACCCAGGGGAAAGGGCATTCCATGTGGAGGATGCAAAAGTTGAATGTTTGAAGAATGAGCATCAAGAATACAAGCATTGCAAACGGAGGCTGTTGGGGAAGTAGTTTTTGGGTATGGCATTTGTTTGTGTAGGTCATTCGAGTATAACCCTTTTGCATTGCCTGAAATTCCTTTCTTCGTGAGATGTCTAAAATAGAAATTTGTTCATTGCCTAGCCTCAGACACCATATTTATATTTTCTGAAGGAATTTACCTGCTGCTATTCTTATCTTAGAATTTTATTTTTTATTTTTTAAGACTTATTTATTTATTTTACTGCTATTCTTGTCTAGAATTTTTAAATTTTTTAAAAAGATTTATTTATTTATTTGATGTGAGTACACTGTAGTTTTCTTCAGACACAACAGAAGAGGGCGTCAGATCCCATTGCAGATGGTTGTAAACCACCATGTGGTTATTGGGAATTGAACTCGGGACCTTTGGAAGAGTAGTCAGTGCTCTTAACCACTGAGCCATCTCTCCAGCCCAGAATTTTATTTTTTACGGTATGGTAGTCTGTTTCACTGCCCATAATTCCTCAGGATATCTTATAGATTTTTATAGAAGTTATAATTTAAGTATTTTTGTGTTACCTCCGGCAGTCAACATTGAGTCTTTAATGTATTAAACTTTTTTAAAAATTAGTTTTTATTTATGTGTGTGTGTATGTGCATATGTTTGACATGTCTGTATATACTGCATGCATGCAGGTGCCTGCAGAGGCTCGAAGGAGTGGGTTCTTCTGGAACTGGAGTTTCAGTTGGTTGTGAGCTGCCTGAAGTAGGTGCCAGGAGCCAGACTGACTCCTGCAAGAGCAGTAAGCATTCTTAACCCAGCAGTCTTCTCTAGCTCTTGTAGTAAACCAATGAATTGCTGTTGAATGCATTACTTTGGGATAAAATTTGGATTAAAAATGATTTGTTAAATTTCTTTCCAGCTGTTAAAATCTAGTCCTTCATTAAGCAGAGATTTTCTGAATCTATGTATTTAGCACAAAAATACTGAAGTTACTAAAGTAACTTTACCCATTCCTGGGCTAGGGTGAAGGAAGCCACTAAGATGTGTTCATCAGGGCTGGCAGGATGGCTCAGCTGTTGAGACCTTTACTGCCCAGCCCTATGGCCTGAGATCCCTCCATAGAACCCATGTGCTGGAAGGAAAGAACCACTTTTTCATTTTGTCCTCTAACCCTTTGGTGTCTCCCTCACACAAGTAAGTTAAGAAAATGTTCCTTTTTTTTTTTATTTATTTAAAAAGAGGTATATATTCAGTAAGACTAGCAGTTTCAAGTTAAGTAAGTTAAACAGTATTTAGGGATATTTCTAGGCCAGCAATTTCAAACCCTGGCAGGATGCTGAGGTCTGAGCTCAACATTTACAGTTAATACTAACAGTTTGAAAATTGCTTAACTTTAACATGTTTCCCTACTACGATGGGTTTTTACTCAATGTTTAGGCTTCTTCAGGTGGTTATCTCTACTCCTTTGTAGTGTAGATGTTGTGCTGTAATAGCCTTGGTCATACCTGTCAATGAGTGTGTGTCATTTGTGTCACATGAGGTAACACATGTATTTTGCTCGTCTTTGGTGAGCTAAAGTTTTGGCTCATTCTGCTAGAATCAGATACTAAGAAAGGGTGGACTCAGTACTTCCCTCCCCCTTTTTTTTGCCTTCTATATCTTTGAGATTGTCACTATAGAAGTTCAGAATTCGTGTGTGTGTGTGTGTGTGTGTGTGTGTGTGTGTGTGTGCATTTTATCTTTCTAGGGATGCTTAGCCACAGTAATCTTGCAGTACTGACTTTTAATCTTAATTTACGTAGAAATTTTTAGTATATTACTGACACTTGAACCAGAAGTATTCTTACATAGCTATTAAGCAAGAATGCAACAAAACCTCCTTGAACTACATGATTTCTGTTTTATTGGTAAGCTATAACATATTCTTTAGTGAGTCATGTTAATAAAGTGGAAATATGTGAGTTGTCATTGTTTCTACAGATATTAAAGATTACCACACATTTAAAGTACAAGCAAGGCATTTCTAAACTGTAAAATGCATGAGTTATCTCACAGTGTCCTTGTAACTTGTGTTTAAGTATTGGGTTGTTTAACAACTTCAGATTCTAGAAGGGACTCAGTTCTTTAAGTCCTTAAAATATAAAATAGGGGATTTTGAATGTATAGTTTGTTTTGTTTTTTTGTTTTGTGAGACAAGGTTTCTATGTGTAGTCCTGGAACTCACTCTGTAGACCAGGCTACACTGGCTTTGAACTCAGAAATCCGCCTGCCTCTGCCTCCCAAGTGCTGGGATTAAAAGCGTGCACCACCACTGCCTGGCTTATTAGTTTCCTTTTTAGTGACTTAAGAGTGTTGCAGGTAAGATAGTTAAATGCATTGTTTTCCATCTCTCTTACTTTTTCCCAGGGCTGGGGTGAAACCTAGGGCTTTATGTATGCTTAGATGTGCTGTACCGCTTAGCTACACCCCAGTTGTTAATCAGTGTGGCACCCAGCTGTATTCCCAGTTCTAGGGAAGCTGAGGCAGGTGGATCACTTAAGCCCATAAATTGGAGTCTAGACAACATAGCAAGATCCTGTTTCAAAATTCAGAACAAAATGAGATTGAAAAGGTATAATTATCAATGTTTCTTGAGTATTGGCATATCAATACATTTTATTACACATCTCAACTTTTTAAAATGATTTATTTGATTTTATTTTTTATATGCATTGGTGTGAGGTTATTGGATCCCTTGGAACTGGAGTTACAGACAGTTGTGAGCTCCCAGATAGGTGCTAGGAATTGAACTAAGGTCCTCTGGAAGAGGACTTAACCACTGTACCATTCTCCCCATCCCCCACATTTCAACTTTTTAAAGAAAAAAGATTCCATATGATTTATTTTTTAAAATGTTTTTTAAAGATTAATTTTATGTGTAGGAGTGTTTTGTCTATATCAATGTATGAGCGCCATGTGCATGCTTGGTACCTATGGAGATCAGAAGATGGTAGCATGGTGTTAGAGATGGTTATGAACCACCTATGTGAATTCTGGGAACTGAACCTGGGCCTCTGTGATAGCAACAAGTATTTTTTTTTACCACTGAGCTGTTTCTTCAGGCCCTCTACATGGTTGTTTCTCTTTAGTATTAATTAGAACTCTTTGGGTTAACTAACCTGAGTCTTATGAGATTGACACCAGGCACTGTTTGAACCTGGTGCATATACATACATGTAGACAAAACACTAATATGCATAAAACCAAACAAATCTTAAAAAGTTTTAAAAAATAACCTCATGTTACTGTGTTTCGTTGCATTGTTGTACTTTACACAGTAGGACTGAGGAGATAGCTCAGTAGATACATCAATCTTCTGCACAGTTCCTGCAGGTTAAGTAGTACAGAGCAGTGGATGGGTTTCAGCGCAGAGAGTCAGTGACTTCTTTATAGAGAGCCTCTTGATTTCTTTACTTGACATAAAAATTAGTTATCCAAGGGCTGATTTTCCCCTTAAAGTTCAATCCAAAGTGTTTTGTTCCTGAAACCTAGAATTTGTCCCTTGCCCTACCCCCTCAAAACAAAAGAAAAAACCAAACCAACAATCTGGCTAGACATTCCCAACCAAGACCAACAATAGCTTTCTTTCATCGGGATCCAAGCTCGGGGCTAATAATGAACATGGAAACAGATTAAATGGTATTGTTAGAAAGCTGGAAAACAGGAATGTGTGCTGATTAGCAAACTAAGGGTCTACTATTGTCTATTTAAAAAAGAATCTTATTGTGAGGGTAAAGAGATAGTTCTGCAGCTAAGAGCTTGTACTACTCTTCCAGAGGTCCTGAGTTTGTTTCCCAGCTTTATTTGGTGACCGACAATCGTCAGTAACTCTATTTCCAGGGATCCAGCACCTTCTTCTGGGCTCACCAGGCACTGTTTGAATCTGCTGCATATACATACATGTAGACAAAACACTAATACACATAAAACCAAACAAATCTTAAAAAGTTTTAAAAATAATCATGTGTTACAGTGTTAAGTTGTATTGTTGTACTTTACACATGAGGACTGAAGAGATAGTAAATACACTGATTGCCGTGTAAGCATGATGACCTAGATTCAGATCCTGAATATTTATGTTAAAAAACTAAGTGCAATAGTATGTGCCTCTAATTCCAGAATCAAGGAAGTAAAGACAAGAAGATCTCTGGTACTTCCTAGCCAGCAATTTGAATTGAAGAGGAAGCTGAGTTTCTGTGAGAAACCCTGTGTCAAAAATTAAGGTGGAGGGCTAGAGTGATGGCTCAGGAGTTAAGAGTACTTGTTCTTGTTGACTTCCAGTTATCCATAACTCCAGTTCCATTGATTCAGCACCCTCTTCTGACCTCCACATGCATAGGCACACACATGCGCATGCATGCATATATATATGTGTGTGTGTGTGTGTGTGTGTGTATGTGTATATATATGTATAAAACATCACAAAATATAAAATAAATCTAAAAATGATTTTTAACAGAATTGAGGTGGAGCACAGTTAAAGACACCTGATGTTGACTTCTGACCTCCAGATGCAGGACCTGGCATATATGTGTGTATGTGCACATACACACATGTACACATTCATAAACAAAATGCATTGATACTTATTAATGGCAGATTAATAGTTTGCATGTTTTTTTCTTTGTGTCTTTTTGTTTCCTTCCAGTGCTGGGGATTGAATCCCGGGCTTCCTACAGGCGCTACAGGTGCTTTACCAGTGAGCTACATCTCCAGACCTTGATTTTCTCAGACAGAGAAAACTGTGTCACTGAACCTGGTCTTGAACTCATGATCTTGCTGCCTCTGCCTCCTTGGTACTGGGTTAGATGGCATGCATGCCCAGTGTACTTCATCTTTCTGCTGCTGATAATCTCAGTGATGGGCATCTAGAGGGTTTGGTTCATGTACAACTTGCCTATTAGGATAAATTGCAACTATTCTTTCCTCACCCATGCTGCTTCATCACTCTCCCCTTCCCCAGTGTTTTCAACTGAAGTACAAGTAAAAGACTCCCTTCACTGAAGGATCAACCAGCTCCTCAAAGGGTTTGTAGTGTAGGAAGAATAAAAGGGCATTTCTGGTTACCAGGAATTTACCGAGACTAAACCAATGCACCTCTAGAGTTGAACCTTAGAGAGGAAGAGCAACTTGTCTAGACTTCTTTCCATTGTACTCTTCTTCCCTTCCCTTCCCAAATCCTAAGAGGTATATTGTTTTAAGAACTAACAGCATAATGTAAAAACAAGTCTCACCACTCAATGAGTTTACATTCTGGTGATAGGAATTAATAAAGTACATGTGATTATGGCTAGTTAGTGAAGACCATGACAATGGAAGGGGGGGATAAAGACTGATGGAGGATGGTAGAAAGGTACTAGAGTAGATAGGTTCATCAGGGAAAGCCTCTGAGTGCCTGACATTTGAGAGAATGAGAGGAGGGAGTTCAGGAAGAGACTGTACCTCAATACGAATGGTAGGGAGCAACCTAGGAAGACCCTGTCCTCAACCTTGGGAATATGCACACATCCATACACACACCACACATGTCATTTAAAAAAACAAGACCCTAACTGTTCTCTAAGGTATATCATGAAGAGGAACACATACATCAATGGCTGGCACAGCATGCTAATCCTAAGGGTATACAATAGTGGCACAGATACCTTGGCAGTAACCAGTAGCTTTCTAACTAAAATTAAGGCTTACCCAAAAGTGGGAGACCATGCCTGATATTGAAAACCTAGCTAACTACTTATTTCTACTGAAGTCATGGTTATTGGAAGAGAATCTACCACCACTAATTTACTAAACCTGCATAATTCCTAACAACAGTCTATAAACATTTGTCCTTATAAACACAGATAGTTATAATCTTTATCAAGGAAACTTCTCTTTGCAATGGAGACTATTAAAGAAAACCACAACCAATCAAAATGTGCGGCCCTGTTCCAGTGGATAATCTCCAAAACACTCCCACTCTAAAGGTCCAGGGAACATTTCAGAAAGATTATAGGAGCCAGGGATAAGGGAATTTGCTGTGAGATTATATTTCCTAGGAATATCAGAAGCTACACCCATACAGTCTTACAACATGATTATGCAGATGTGAGCTTGAAGGAGGACACCAATGAATTCCCAAACCAGACAGAGAAAAGAGCCCATGGGGCTTCAACCCTACAGAAGAACCAAAAGCAACAAAGGAAAACAGAACAAGAAAGGTTGCCTTCCCCAGGCAAAAGCACAACCAAGTGGTTGTCCAGTGGCAAATGGTTAGCCCCTAAAATATACATGCAGGTAGCATTATACCAACTGAACAGGCTATATCTAGGAATGTATATGTATATACATGTACTTGTATGTGTATAATAATAATAACTAGAAACTGAGTTTGAAGGAGAGCAGAGAGGGGTATATGGAAAGATTTGGAGACAGAGAGGGAAGGGAGAAATGTAATCAATTTGTAATCTCAAAAATAAAATAAGAGCCTTTTCTTTGTTCCCTTTCTCAAGGTTTTATCTGGTTTAGTACTTTCTGGTTAAGTTTTCATTTGTAGAATGATCTACAAATTCTGATATTGAGAATAATTATAATATTAGGAATAATTATTTAGCTCTCTCTTACAACATCTGAGACACAGTCCCTTAGAGCTATCCCATATTTCTGATTAGATCACTCTTGAGTGCCCACATCAGTGTTTTATATAAATCGTCTTAAGCTGAGCTGTGTTGTAAACTTCATTTAGTTTTTATTTTCCTTCTGGCATTTTATCTTCCTGGAAGATAATTGCTTTTTCTTTGAACTATTTTTTTTTAATTTACTTATCTCTAATTTATATCTCTGCCAGCATGTGTTTAATAGTTCCTTGTTTGTGAAGAAATCTCTCTTGGAACCTTTTGGCTAGCATCAGTCTGCACCAGTTGCCTGGCAGTCATATTTGGACTTTGTTGTCTGAGGGATTCCTCTGTCCTATTTTCTGTGTTAGATCTTCAGTTGCTTGATTCTTTGTCTCTTGTCTTACCAAGTGGGAGCTAGTAACTTCTTGATTAAAATGTAACAAAAAATAGATTTTATGAGACCTTACAGTTCTTGGGAGCTGTGGAAATTGAGGATCCCTAAAACCTCCTTTGTAGGATGCCCTCTAAGAAGTAGGGATGTCACCACACTTCTACTTAAACTTTCTAACAGGAATCCCTTCACCCCACCTTGATATTTATTGTTGTAATTTATTGATCTTAAAAGACTTCTCTTTGGTCAAAGAGAGATGGTAGAGTTCTTCCCCATCTCCACTTGCTGGGGTCCTGTGGGGCCAGCTGCCAAGAGGAGCCTTCCTCTGCTTTCTATTTCACTTATCTCTCTTTCTACAGTGGCCCCAGGTTGGGTTCCATTCCATCGGCAAGTGCCTCCAGAGGCATATCTATTTCATTTAATTGAAGTTGGAAGGGGATCGTGTCCTACTTTTTCCAGAGCCAGGGAGGGATATGGGCACATTGAACATACTTCTCTAGTTTGGATACATTCAGGTTGGAGCTGCAGCTATGCAGCAGCCTCCCAGTGTCATAGAAAAATCATTTATGTAGGACCAATCCACTCCATTCAGAAGCTTTAAGAATTTATGTACAGAGATGAGAAACTATTACTTTATGATCTTTTCATTAAAAGTTTGATTGAAAAATAAGATAAATAACATGAATTTAATTGTTGACTTTTTCTACCTAGTTGTAATTAGAAAATAGAATTTTTATGAAGCCATTCCTTTAGTATTTGTTATTCATCCTTTTGATTTTATTGTAGTTTGATTATGTTTTTAAATACAAAGTCTCACTGTGTAGTCAGGTTATCATCTGACTTTCCATTTAGTCCAGGGTGACCTTGAAATTTGAACCATCTTGCTTCAGTCTCCTACATATTTGGATTACAGGCATATGCCACCATTGCTTGCAATAGTTTTGTTTGTTATTTGTAATGTATGTGTCATTAAGCAACGTTTAGTCTTGCTTAATTTTGGGTTTTATGCTAACAGAATGATTATGTATCATTATGATTTATCATTATGCTACTTGCTCTTTGTATTCCAGCTGTGGACTGAGGTGTATCTATCCCAAATCCAATGTTGGAGCTCTAATCCCAATGGAATGGTATTAATTGGGAAAAAACTGAGTTTAGATGAAGGCATGGCAGTGGGGCCATCTTATGGGATTAGTGTCTCTACAGAGAGCTTCTTTTCTCTGTCTTTGCCTCATGAGGACCAGTGAGAAGGAGCTGATGCACAGGCTAGGAGAAGCACCTTCCACCAGACATGGCTGCTGGTATTCTGATCTTGGACTTCAGCATCCAGGACTGCCACAAAATAAACATGCTACTTAGGCTACCTGTCTGCATGTGTTGTCATGACAGGTTGATCAAGGCACTTTGGTTTCTCACATTATGATTTGAAAATTGAAAGGTGTAAGGGTAAGAGAATATCACAGTTTTTCCATTGTGTGAATGGAGGAAATGTGAATTAATTCAACTTTTTAAAGGGTCATTTTATAACTTTTTTATTGGACTTATTAAGAGTTTACATGTATACCATTGTTGATAGTTGTCTATTGACCTCAAAAAAACTGGTTTCAGAGGGGATAGAAGAGTATGAGGAGTCAAAAATGTTGATAAGTGGAACTTGTGACATGGCAGTGTCACTTACCCTTGCACTGATGGCTGAGAGTTTCTCTGCATCGAATTTTTGCTGAATCTTACACCTGTGCTATGGTGGCTCCTTAGAGTGTTGACATTGTTACTTTACCTGATTGTTGCTGAATTACTTTGAGGCTTAATATCTGTACATTTGTTTATGGACCATGATATTTCCTTTCCTCTGAAGTTTTTTGTTCATGATTTTGCTTATTTTTTTTAATGACTTGGGAAGCTAGTTCTTTTTTACTGGGATGCGAATTGCTTAGTTGAGTTTACAGAATATCTACTGAAACAGTTCTTGAGTTGGGGGCCTGTTTAAATAAAGATGAATATGTTGGACTCATAGCCTCAATATTTATTTTCTAAAGTTTCAGTTTACCTGCCAACTTCAAGTTTCTCTATTGTCCCCACACTCAAATATAGTTGATGATGTTTCATGAGGTAGCCAATGTTACTTCCCTGCTCAGTTTAGTCATTTGTAAAGCAGCAGTCTTTGGTTAGCTGATGTCTACTTTCCTTTTTTACAAATGTATCTGACTGTTCTGTTTCTCATTTGGTTTTGAAGATAGAAATAAGTTACTTTCATTGTAGTAATAAACTATAATGATTTTTCCCCACTTTCATCAAAAACTGTTAGTTTTTGCTTCTGTAGTTTGCATCTTTTTTCCAAGGACCCTTTCCTCCTTTTTCAGATTAAAATTACTATCTTTTATTTTCAGAATGTCTTAAAATACTGTTAAACCTGTAAACTTGATGTTAATACATATGAATTATCCTTCCTCAGAGTGAAGATACGCAACAGCAAATCATCAGGGAGACTTTCCATTTGGTATCTAAGCGAGATGAGAATGTTTGTAATTTCCTAGAAGGAGGATTGTAAGTACAGCAGTTCATGGGTTTTTCTAATTTCCAGTGTATGATGACAGTGTATATTGCTAGCCAATTTATGATGAAAATTCCTCATTATAATGAATTAAATTAGGCAATTTCATTGCTACCACTTGTAGGTATAAGTCTAATCTATTCACTTTTTAAAATATGCAATCTTTCTAAAAATTTTATAGTGTTATTTTATATAACAATATATTCATATAGTAGAATTCACTTATTATAGGGAAATGTACATTTTTAAATTACTTTTCCTCTCCCAGTCTTAGTTCTTTCCCCCAGTTTCTTGTCTATTCCTCTAGAAAGTACATATTATATTTACTGACATATAAAAATATAGCCTTAAAGTATTTACTTATGAGATCACATTTAATGTTTATTTGCATGTTGCTTTTTTTTGCTTAATATTTTGTAAAGTTTTATCTATAAGTCCATCTGGAGAAATGAAGCCTATCTAGTTAAGGTGTGTGCTGGCTGCTAGTCCTAATGACCTGAATTTGATCCCTAGGAGCCGTATAGTAGAAAGAGAGGACTTACTCCTACAAGTTATCATTTCTCTCTCCCTCCCCCACCCCACCCCTCTCTCTCTTCCTCTCCCTCTCTCACATTCTCTTTTTCCCTCTCACATTCTCTCTCTCTCTCTCTCTCTTTCTCTCTCTCTCTCTCTCTCTTTCACACACACACACACTCACAGATGTAATAAATTTTTAAAAAATATGGAATAGCATTCTTTATAATGGCTATTATATTCCTATGGTGAATACACGTAAAAATTCAGATCATGTCTTTTATTTTATTATAAACAGTGTCATTTTCAATTATATCTATGTATCTATGTAGCACTAGCATAGATTCAGCCAGTAGATGTTTCTATTTTTAAAATGAAAAAGGATATCTTGCTAAACTAAGTAAATATTATAAATGTCTTTTTCTTTTTCATTGTTTGCAACATTGGTAATCAAACCCAAGGCTTTCTGTATGCTAGGCAAGTGCTTTTCTATTGATATCCATCCCTAATTCTAAATAAATACTTTAAAATGGATTCTATTGAAAACAATTTACCTCTAAATATTTCTAGAAATACTTCCTCCCCAATTATATAATTAATGCACTTAATATTTTCTCATTGAGAATTAAAGCTAAGTATCAGCTAAGCCTCATGAGTGATAAGATGCATATTGTAAAAAGAAAATAATTGGGGCAACAGAACCCATTTTTGTCTGACCATACATTGTTTTTTAATCATGTGGAAAGTTTATTTGCATATCAGCAGCTACCTTGTTGTTTGCATTTAAAAAATATTATATCATGCTGCACTTAACATGTAATGCATATGTATGATTTGTAGATTTTGCTGTTAACCCCCTCCAGACTCTAATTTAATGGCTGAGGCAGCCACTTGTGTTTCTGTTAGGTCTCTGTAGGAATCTGGTTGTCTTTGCCATAGATATTGCTTCTCTCTCATCTTTGTATTTTATCTCACAGACTTCTTCACCTTGCATGGTGCATTGCATGAGGTAGACTGTGAGAACAAGACTGATACAAAAGGGCCCTGTTTGGATGGAAATTATACTATTATACTTTGAAATTGAGATTCTTTCCTAACCGTATTTTAAAAAATGGGAACCAACTACTGTGCCTATCTGTTCTTGTTATGGCTCTGAATCTGGCTAGCCAGTACACTGGGTCAGATTGTTCAAATTCTTGAAACTTCATTTTCTTCTCCAAAGATATTTAAGAAGGTATCAAAAATTACCAATTTCTGTTTGTAAATTTTACATACTGTATAACACCTCTGTACTGTCTAGTGTTAAGTTAGCTTGACAAAAACTAGAGTCCTCAAAGAGGAGGGAGCCTCAATTGAGAAAATGTCTCCATGAGATCCAGCTGTAAGGCATTTTCTTAGTGATTGATGGGGCAGGGGGACCCAGCCCATTGTGCATAGAGCCATCTCTGAGCTGGTGGTCCTGGGTTCTATAAGAAAGCAGGCTGAGCAAGCCAAGGACAGCAAGTCAGTAAACAGTGTCCCTCCGTGGCTTCTGCATCAGCTCCTGCCTTCTGGTTCCTGCCTTGAGTTCTTGTTCTGATTTTCTTCAATGATGGACTACTATGGAAGTGTAAACCACCTTAACCATTTCCTCACCAACTCGTGTTTTGGTCATGGTGTTCATCAAATAGAAACCCTAACAAAAACAGATTCATACATGAATTTGTATCAATATTAGACCAGTTTAAAATGAAACTGTATTTTCAAGGCCAACTGTATACTTGCCTTGCAGAGATCCTTAGTTTCTCTGAGCATTAATGGCTACTTTGTAACATATTTTTCAGAAGCATGGTCTTCTTTTAAGACTAAACCAAACCAAACCAAAAAAGCCTACAATGAAATTGCTGATATGCTCATTTTGCCCCTTCAGTAAGCAATTGTAATTATTGTCATAACCAATCTCAGAATATTTAAAGTGTACATAAACACTTTTAAATTAAACCCTGTATAGACAAGAGTAACCCAGCATAGTAGGAATCCTTCATTTTTATCATGCAAGGTCATTTCTGCTTTTGCTCTTACAGGACAAGCAAGTATATGTACTTAGAGAAGTAGTTTCTATGTGTTTGTGAGTTTAGTGTTATTTTTACGGAATAGGAAAAATGTCACATCCTATATTGTTGAGAATGTTCTCTTAGTTTTGGTTGTGTTTAGCCTGGTTTTAAATTATGTTAATGTTGAAGTAGTCTTGAGAAGGTGAATTTGCTTTTATTAACTTGACTATTATGTACCTAAGTATATTTGGAAAAACATAATGATGCTTCAGATGATTCCTAAATTATTTTTAAAATGCTAAATTCTAAATCAGTATGAATATATGAATAAAAGAATTTATGAAAATATTGAATATTCATTAGCATGTCATTCTTACATTTAGATTTAAGAAAAATGTTTTTGGAGAGCATCTTGATGCCACATTTATTTAAAGCTTAAAAATACTTTCTTTTTTTTCTAGCTGATAATCAGTCTTAAGCTGTGTGTTTTACTGTGACCTATGAAGTTATATCTTGTAAGCACTTGCACATGCCCTGTGATCTGGTTTCTGCCTGTTCCTTTAGTCTCATTGTTTACTAATCTCTTGTTGTCTCCTAGCCTCACATCTCATTGAAAGTGCATATTGTCTTGATGAAACAGACCTTTTCAGTCATTGCTATCTTAGCCCAAGGTGCTCCTGATCAGTCTGGATATTACTGTCTCTCAGTGTCCATTCTGAATTGGGAACTCCATGGATATGCTATCTTTGTTCTCTGTGTTGACACCCTCCCCTACCTGTTAACTTTCTTGACTCTTTACCTGCTATCAGTGCCTGACACACAGTACTTACTCAGTGAATACTTTAATGAGTAAACTAAAATTAAGCACTGGTTTCTTTTACTTGACATTTCTGAAGAAAATTGGTATCATAATTTACTTAGTTTTGTTTTTATAAAAGTTTTTAACAAATATGATTTTGTTTGAGCTAATGAAATGTTCTACATTTTGTTTCCTACACCATTTCAATTATTTTGTTTTGTCATTTAGATTAATTGGAGGATCTGACAACAAACTCATTTACAGACATTATGCAACATTATATTTTGTCTTCTGTGTGGATTCCTCAGAAAGTGAACTTGGCATTTTAGATCTAATTCAAGTAAGTTAACAGTTGCATCTTACTACTATTAATTAGTTTTTTTGATTCTGTTTTTATAAGCTTAAGATTAAAATTTTATAAAATGATATTTGTTTGATAGGAGCTGTTCTATTGTAGATATTTGGTGGGTATGCTGTGACATAGTACCACATAAATTAAGTTAGGGGAAAGATTTATTTTGGTTCACAGTTGTGGAAATTTCAGTCTGCCAGCTGATCCCATTGCATCTAAGTCCATTGCAAAGGAGTAGCATAGTGGAAAAAAGAGCTTGGTAGAGGAATGCTGCTGGCCCCATGGCAGGTGGGGAGCAAAGAGGACAAGGGGCAGGGACAAGATAAACATGTCAAAGACACCCCCAGTGACCCCTTCTTCCGACTATGTTCCACTTCTTAATAGCCTGTTTAGCTATGAACTTATAAGTAGATTAATTCACTTAGAGAGACAATCCCATCATGATCCAGTTCAAAGCTTGTCAAAGATTGTAAAAACTAAATTGATTAGGACTAATTAAAACTAATTTCATCATGCCTTCTCTGTTCATGAGAGTTACTGCAAGGAACCCAAGACTGTGAATCTCTCTGCATGTGTCTAAATCTGACCTAAAGACTTAACTCTCCTGAAAAGCTTTTGTAATATCTATAGAACTCATCAGTTATCAGAAAACTCTTATTTTGAATCTTACCTGTTAATGTTGCTTCAACACTTTAAATTTTGCTTCTTCTTCATCATTGCCTTCAACCTTCACAAGTAACAGTTTATGTGTGTACCTTTTGTGTTTACCTTTTCGTATCATTGAGCCTAGAGATGTTCTATTTGTTTCTTCCAGGATATTTTCTTTTAGAACATCTCCAGATTTTATCTCATGTTATCAGACTAGCCATCTTCCTACATGTTTAGTTGTATCCATCTCTGTCTATCTCCCATTTTGGAGCTTTTGTCAACAACTGTAGAGGGTTAGAGATTAAACTGTAGTTTAAAGGGTAATGGCAGAAGATGAGACAGGTTTCTTGCATTACTAATAACAGAAGCATTATCCACAAAACAAAACACCCCAAACCATGCTAACATTTGCTTGCATTAGTTCTCAGTTCTAGAAGGGTGCTGTGAAGGAGTCAGGTGATGCCCGCACCACAGTAGATCCGATCACACAGGGGACAGACCTCAGAGTTAGGGAGCTGAAATTCTTTATAATGGGTGAATCATGTCTGCTCTGAAAAGGATGGGGTGCTCTTTAAAAGAAAAGGTAAGCTTATCCTTTTCTCTTAAGGAAGACACTATTTTCCAAGGCTGTTTGTCAGTGTGACAGACTTGAAAAAATAGTCCAAGACACAGATAGCAACTGCCTCTGTTCCCAGGATTCTAGAAACCTAACGATCTGTAGACTTTTCAGAGTTGCTTCTTACTCAGTGACATTCAGTAGAAGACTGAATGTGTGATGGGCCATGGGGGACTTCAGTGTTCACATGTGTACTGTTCAGTAACCTCATGTCTTCAAACTTGGAACTACATTCCTTTAGAGCTTTGCCTTCTGGCCCAGCTTTCTGTCATGTCTCATTTTTATACAAAGTACTAGTCAGTCCATAATTTGTTTCAATTTCTTCTCTCAGCTGCCCTTTTATCTCTCTAATTTACTGTTTCTCTTATTCTAGGTCCCTCAGGTTTCAACATGTCATTTTTTCATTTTCCCTGATCCTACTGAGGTCTGGTTTGTCCTTGTTCAGCTTGGATTCCATGGGTAGTCATACAGTGTGCCTATGCACTTAACTCCTAGCCTGTTCTCATACATCTCAAAATATGTAGAAGAAAAGCACAGTCGTGTTTCCTGTCCACTTTGGATCCATGAGCATGGATCTCAGGAAGTCCTTAGTGCTGTCCACTGATTACAGTTCATCTCTGTGCTCCATCTCTAACTCTAGCATCACTTCTCTGCAGTCTAGCTAGACCTTACTTCTAGACCATCACAAGCAAAACTGAAACAGTCAGGAGAGAACATGGCAGGTTCCTGCTATCTACCTGCCTGTCTACTGTGTGTTGTATAAATGCTGCACTCACTGTGCTGCTAGCTGAGGAACTAGGCTGTTTGAGGTTAGCTTTCACTTCCTCCTGCTGCAGTACTCCTCACTTTATAGCGTTTGTATCCTCTTCTAAATCACCCCCTCAGACAGTACTGCACTCTACCACCTTCGCTCCCTTTCTACCTCTGTCTTAATTTCTTTCTCTCCATTAATATCAAAATATTTTGGTACTGAAGGAATATCTGAAACCGTTTTTGCTCTCTTGCATTATTGTTGAATGGCTGATTTTAAGGCCCAATTTCCTGCTGGACGTCTCTGCTTGGGTATTACATGAAGATCTCACACTGAGGTAGATCTAAAATTTGTATTTCCTGCAGTTTTTGTCTTATCATTCTAACAGCTGAACTCTTCAAGTGGATGAGTCAGAACCTGAGTACTTGCTTGTTCTTGGGTCTTACTCTTTGTGTTCTTCTGCTCCATCTTAAGCAAATCCTTTGCCTGACCTCTTATTTCTTCACTTTGGTCCAAGCTACCAACTTTGTCTGTATTCTGGCAGTTTCCTGACTGGTCTGTCTCTACTGTTTTGGGTCTTTATTTGATGCACCAGTCAAATGCCGTTGTAACATGCTGCATCTCATATCTTTTGTTCTAGACTCTTCATAACTCAGCTTTTATTGGAGTAAAAGCCTTATTTGTCATAGGCTACCCAGGAACCTATGTATTCTGACCCCCTCCTGTTGTTTGTCTTCTGTCTCCTCATGTGCTTTGCCTCTTGTTGATGCTGCAGGCATTTGCCTACTTCAGACTTTGTACTTGCTGACTTTTATACCTCGGATGTTCTTTCACTTGGCAGGCTCCATTTCATTCTTCCAGATTTTGACTAGAAACTACCTTTTCAATACAGAATTCTCTAGCCATGTTTTCTAAAAATCCCCTCTACATTTCTAACCATTGATCTGCTATATTTTCCCTTTCCTTAGCACCTGTTATCATTTTATATGATGCTTTATTATCATTTACTGCTAATAGAATAAAAGCTCCATGAGAGTCTAGAGTTATTTATTGACTTATCTATCATAACTATATATTGCATTGCATTATTGCTGATTTATCTCATACAAGGAATAGTAGGTCTTCAACAAATAATTGTTTGATACATGAAAAAATGAACAAATTTAATGCTCATATACTGTATTTAGTATAAAATAACTGACAATAAAGCCAAAAAGTTAGTTAGAATAGTTATGGAAAGTGTAGTTGTCACTACATGCTATTGACATTTCCTTATCTGAGTTCTTGATTTGCTAATTATGAGAAGCATTAAGTCATATATATGTATATAAAATATGTGATTTTTATATTTTCATCTTACATGCCATACCTTCTCTAAAAGCTAAAGAGAAAAAGAAGAAAAAGAAAAGTAAATTGCATTCACAATTGTAGTTGTAGGCCAGGGAACAGGTAAAAGCACTTGCCTTGCAAGCCAGCTAACTTGAGTTTAATCTGAGAACAAAATCCACATGGTAGAAAGAACCAACTCCATAAAGTTGTCCTGTAACCTCCACACGTGTAGCTGTGTGTGGTGTGTGTATAAACAATAATAAATAAAATTTAAAAAATAATTATTACAAATAATTTGTATTGGATCAAGATTATCAAGAAGAAGTACACAGAATTTTTTTCCTTTCTGAATAGTACACAAATAGAGATGTGGCATCATTAAGTTGTAAGCTGGGAAACGCTGCATGTAAAAGGATTTGTCAGATGAGGTATGGTTTTAAATCTGCAGGAAGGAAGCATCCTTTGATTTTAAGTGAGAAATTACTAAGTAGAAAGCGTAATAATAAATTCTGAGTGACCAAGCTTAGAAATATAAATGGCAAGACTAAATAAAGCTTTTGGTATTGCTTTTGTTAGTAAAATAAAAACAGTAAGTGCCAGTGGAGCTGTTAGTATACCACTTTACTCTTAAACTTTTAATGCTGGTTTTCTTCTCTCTGTGTTTTTTTTTTCCTTTTTTTTCTTTTCTTTCTTTCTTTCTTTTTTTTTTTTTTTAAAGAAAGGATCTTATGTAGTCCTGGCTGGCCTCATACTTATTATTCAAGGTCAGGTTAGCCTTGAACTCAGAGATCCGGCTGCCTCTGCCTCATGAGTGCTGGGGTTAAAGGTGTGTGCTATCACACTTGGAAAATAATTCTTTTTGTTTGTTTTAAGATGTATTTTAATTTTATGTATATGTCTGTGCATGAGAGTCCTCAAGGAAGCCAAAAGAGTCAACACTCTTGCTCACCAGAGGCAGCTGTGGGTACCCAGTGAGGATTCTGAGAACTGAACTTGGGGCTTCTGAAAGGATTTTAGGTGTTCTTCACCTCTGTTCTATCTCTTCAGCTTCCATATCTATAATTTCTTACACTGGTTTTTGAGTACTGAGCAGGTATCAGTTACATGAAGCCACAGAGTGATCATGATAAACATTTGTTGTGTGTCTGTCTCTCTCTTTTTCCCGCCATTGCTTTCATCCTAAATTATTGGTGGTGGTGGTGGTGGTGGTGGTGGAAAAATGATAATTTTAAGATAAACATATAGGATAAAGTTGATTTAAAATAATATTTAAAACTCTAAGCAGAGACTTCAAAGAAATTTTGAGCTTACAGTAACTATGATTCCAGATCCTCAGCTATTTGTCTTTTTACCTCTCACGACCACTTGAGTCAATGTTTTGTTTCTCTGTATACTTTCCCAGTAAAGAAAGAGATGACAGGTCTCGGTTTTATATGACTTGGTAACAGAGAGGGAATGTCAGAATTGTATTTTACCTTGCCTTCTAACAGTTCATTATTACACTTACTAATTTATTTGATATATAATTACAGTTTTACTCTAAAACTACATTTCTATAGAAAATAATTTTCTGTGGTTTCTGTTTCTCTGTTGGCTATTCTTGGCTGAAGAGAGTGGTAGACATATGCTACATTTAAACTTTTTAAATTGCCTTTCTAGCCATTCATTAGTAGTCTCTAGAGTTAAAACGAGAGAAAGAACTCATTTAAAGTTCAGTCTGCTTTACTGAGGAAGATTAAAATGGATGTGAATTTTTTTTAGAGGTAAAGTAGTACTCTGTACTTGTGTACTTGGGTTTTGATGTTGTGGCCTATCTAAGTGTTCTAATAGGACAACTGTAATGTCTCGGAATTAGAAGAGGAACTGTCAAAGGACAAGAATTGTACAACATAACTGAAGTGATTCTATTACGTACTTTAGGAAAAGGAAAGTGTCTCTTGTGTCTCACTAATGTTTTTGGCTTTATTGTTCAAATATTAGTAACTTGGTGGTAATGGGATTTGAATTTTGTATTTTTTATTTTTTGTCAGTGATTAAACCCAGAGCCTTCCATGTGCTAAGCATGACTCTTAATGGTGAACCATGTTCTACGCTGATAGTTTGTTTTGATCAGCTAAAATGCAGAAAAGAGTGTTTCAGGAAAGTTCTATCACTTTGATTTTTATAAAAGTAGACTTAGAGGAGTTGGAGAGGTAGCTCAGTGGTTAAAAGGTGTTCTTACAGAAGACTCAGGGTTTGCTTATGTGTGGAATGTATGTCATTATGTCACTTACTTGAACAATAGCTCTATTTGTTTGTTTTTATTTGCTCATAAGTTGATAAAAATAAATATCCTTTTTTATTTAAAATATTTTTTATTTCTCTATTTGTTTCCTAGACAGTCTCTATGTAGTCCTGACTGTCCTGGAACTCACTATGTAGACCAGACTAGCTTCAAACTCACAGAAATCCTCCTCTTAAGTGCTGGAATTAAAGGCATGCACAACCACACTGGGCCCCTTTTCTAGTCTTCATATGCACTATTTTGTTGTGATGACCTAGCACATATAATAACTGGCCTTAAGATTCTCTTCTGTTGCCAGGCAGTGGTGGCGCACACCTTTAATCCCAGCACTTGGGAGGCAAAGGCAGGCAGATTTCTGAGTTCGAGGCTAGCCTGGTCTACAGAGTAAGTTCCAGGACAGCCAGGGCTATACAGAGAAACCCTGTCTGAAAAAACCAAAAAAAAAAATTCTCTTCTGTTGCTGTATGTGTACATTAGAAATGTTTAAATATTAACACAGTAAGAATAGGAGTTCATTAAATATTAATGTTGGGTCATTTGGGTTATTGATAAGCAGTCATACTATCCGCAGTTTGTGCCACACGGATAATGGAAACACAATAATGGATAATTCCAAATTGTTGCTGTGGTTTTATATACTACATTTAGCACTTACCACAGCATTGACCGGGTTCATTTGTAATGACAAAATTGAGTTTAGTTAGGAAGAACCATGGTGTTGGACTGTATGTTTAATTTAAGCTACATGTGTAACATTGGCTATGATTACAACACTGCTAGACTATTTTTCTGTGATTATTTCACTTACAGATGCTGTGCTAAATTAGAGTAATATTTATGGAGTTACAAAAGCTCTGTAGACCTGTAAAAATTATATTTTGTCTGTAAAATTGTAGAGCTGATAGAGTGGTTAGAGAGGTCAGTGAATTCAAGCAGTGTGGTATCTTGCATCTAAGTGTTCAGGCTCTTCCATGTACTAAATATATAACATTTGACTATAGTTTTCTTTTAATGGGCAAATAATGATACCAAATAGGTGTGAGCATTGAAAAGACATTCTGTATAATTTCTGTGATATTTTCAGTTAATACTTTTCATCAAATCATAAAATCTATAAGAAAGGAATATAAAAAATGACTTACTTAGTACACAAACTGAATTGATGATTCTTTTTTCAGTCTTATTTTTAGAAATATTTATACATCTTTCCCCCATATGCTGTATAATGTCTTGGGATGAGTTTTAGAAGGTGGTGCATTTATATGATAAGAAGACTTAGCTGGAGAGATGGCTCAGCAGTTAAAAACACTTACTAGTCTTACAGAGGACCTGAATTGAGTTTCCATCACCCACATCAGGTGGCTTAAATCTGCCTGTGGCTCCAGGAGATTAGACACACTCTTCTACTCTCCCAGGCGCTATACTCATGTGCACACTCACAATTAAAAATTGAAATCTTTAAAGAAAATAGTGGGCTTAATTAGAGCAGTTGATAAGCAAAGAATACTGAACTGAAAAAGATCTGCTGGGCAGTGGTGGCATACGCCTTTAATCCCAGCACTTGGGAGGCAGAGGCAGGTGGATTTCTGAGTTCGAGGCCAGCTTGGTCTACAGTTCCAGGACAGCCAGAACTACACAGAGAAACCCTGTCTCGAAAAACCAAAAAAAAAAAAAAAAAAAAAAAAAAAATTCCTAATGGAGGAAGGGAATGATGCCCTTTGGCCTCCATTCTGAGCAGTCTAGAGGGGGTGTTTCAGGAATTGTTTCAGGAAGAATTTGCCTCCTACACTGTTAGACAAAATATTTTAAATTTTCTGTTTTCAGTGTGACTTGTTTCTCGTGTGTGTGTGGGGCGGGGGGTGCGGGTGTGGGTGTCCGTATATTTGTGTGAACATGAGTGAATGTGTGTGTGTATATAAACAAAATATTTTTATAAACACTTTAAGTTAGAATTGCTCAGATTCCTAAACTCTCTTTCCGATCATGTTTCTGTGGTCGACATGTCTACTTAGAAGTGTAAAGATTACTTAGATTTTACATTCTCCTGGCATTCAGATTTGGTAAAGTCTACTTCCCTAATTTATATACTGTATTGCCACCTCAGTCACTTGAAGGTGTCATATGATGTTCTACCAGGTCGATGTTTAGAGTCACAGTGTGGTCTTAGGTCTTAGCTAACACAACAATTGCATGACTTCAGGTAAATTACTTAGCTTTTTTCTTCTTTTTTTTTTTTTTTAATTTACAGATTTCTTTTTGTAACTGTTTGAGCATCTACCTCCCTGGCTGCATTTATGCTAGAGCTACTGAATATAAGCAACCTGTATTCGGGGTAGACTGTAAAGCATGTATCATTACTACATCTAGTAACTGAATAGGCAGTTAGGCAAGACACTTGGGGCTAGAAACCACCAAAGCTTATCTTCTTTGATCTAATGAAGATTTCAGAAAAGCATGAACTTTTGTTACTGTTTGTTGTTGATGATTTGGCGTTTAAGGTAAACTTGTTGTTTCCTAGTATAGAATAGTTGGTTTTCAAGGTAATAATTGAACATAGAGGAGAGTGCCCTTTGAACTTAATTTAAAAAAAGAAAAACTTTTCTAGAACTTCAAAAGTATTAGTACATTTACTGAATGTATGTACCTGCACATACTTCAGATGTGCATGCCGTGGCACATGTGTAGAGATCAGAGACAACTCGCAGAGGTTCTCCCTTTTTACCATGTGGTTTCCAGGGCTGAGCTCAGGCTGTCAGATTGATTTATGGTGTCTATACCACTGAGCTTGCTTCCTGACCTTTTAAAGATTAAGAAAAAAGAGTTGAAATTGTTTTGTACTTGTAAAAGAATGTCCTACATAGTATAAAGACTTCTTTTATGCCATATGTGTCCACATAGCCCCTCCATTTAATATCTTCTGTCAGTATAGTATAATTATTAAGATTAGGAACCTGGGAACATTAGCCTGTTTCCGTAATCCTAATTCTCTGGAGACCAAGCAGACATATCTTGAGTTCTAGGACAGCAGCTTAGCTGTATAGCAGACAATGTCTCCAAAAGTAAAAAAAAAAAAAAACTAAGGAAATGAACATAGATACACTACTTCTATGAAGTCTGCACATCTTGTTTAAAATTTGCCGGTTGTATTTTTAATATAGTTTTTTTCCTCAGAGATGGATGGACTTAAGCCTTTAGTCTTCATGTTCCCTGAGTCTTACTCTAAAGGTTCCTTGTCTTTGTCCTTCATTTCTGGTTCTTCATACTTTGGTCCTTTGAGGAGTGCTGGGCAGTTAGTTTGTAGACTACTGCCCACTCTGATCTGCTGATGTTATAGCCTCCTCAGTGCTTCCTATAAGGATGAAGGATGTGCCAATTTATTCATTTTGTTTAGAGCATTTACTCTAGTCACTTGGTTAAGATAGACCAGGTTTGACTACCATGAATTCTGTTTTCCTTTGTGCTCATACGTATCTTACAAAAAACATTTAAGTTTATATAATTATGTAAGCTCTTTTGTGGTATGTATTTGTTCATTAGTTTTAGCACCTATTGACAATTTTTACCAAAAAACATTTACTTGGGTTTACCAAGTAGTGATTTTACCATCATGATTTCTTTTTTTTTTGTTTGTTTTTTGTTTTTTTTTTAGCTTAAATCCTACTCTAGGAAAACAATTGTAAATACTTGTTACTTATCTTCTTTCTTTTATTTTTTTTAAGTCACTACTGAAGACATCAGTGTACCATATTTAGTTACAGGTGGAAATGTATCTTTCAAGGCCTAATGTCATCTTAAAAAATTAACCATTTAGGAGCTTAAAAATAGTTTTAACAGTTTCTGTCAACATATTTTTTTTTCTTTTTGAGGTATTAGGCAATTCAAATTTTGAAAAAAAAAATAAAATGTTTTTATGTTGTTGTTGTGTTGTTCTAGAGACAGGGTCTCCTGTAGCCCTGCTTACCCTCCAATTTTATATATAGCCAGAGCTGAGAGTTGAGCCTAGAGCCACATGCATGCTAGGTAAGCAGTTTACCAACTGAGCTACTTGCCCAGCCCTCTGAAAAAATGTTCTCAAGAGTAGCTTTTATACTAAATTATTCAGAGGCCTCATTAATTTTTAAATTATTATGTAGTGTATTACTTACAAATTAAAACTAGTTGTTTCTTAAAACTTCTGAAGTTCATGTATAAATCATATTAAGTGCTGTAAGTGCAAAGTGTGTTATGTACTACATGTAATTATGTTATTGAGCTCCAGTACTGCAGGCAGCTGTCGTACCCAGACACACAGAAACTCAGGTTAATGGAAGCCAAGGTAGCACTTAGCATGGGTGAGTAGTAACTGAGGTCCATTAACATAGTACCATGAAGAGATAGGAGTGACTGTATCTTAAACTGAATTTGTTTAATATATTTTATATTTAAGCACTTAAATATTTAGGCTTCTTGAAATTCTTGAATTTTCCTTAATGCAATTTTAAAAAACTAATGAGTTACTATGACTTAATTTATCTTACATAGTCAAATAACATATTTATGAGTGTAATCAAGTTTTCCTTATTTCTCATCTTGAGTTGTGTTAAATGCACACTCAGCATCTCCAGTGTTTCTAACGTTGCCATCATTAGCACGTGGCTGTCTGTGTCAAGGTTCATTCACTGTCCAGTGCAGAGTCCACTATACACTGAGTTAAATGCTACCTGTACTCCTTAAACCCCATGCTTGGAAGATTCTGAATAGCATACAGAAGGTTAACTGTTGGACATAGTGCAGATACTTTATTTACAGCTCTCTTTAATTTGATTTGTTTTCATTTCAGTCTGTCTTTCTTGGTTTTATTATACATGGAGTATTTTTAGTGATAATTCTTGGTTTTGGCTAAACAAAACTGTATTTCTTAAAAACATCTACCTGGTAACTAAAGAATATTTTTTTATGTCTCTTGGGATATTACAAGAATTCTTAGATTTTTGTCTCCTATTCTTCTACTGAGTAGACAGAGACAGAGAGAGCTAGCAAGCCAGAAAAGAGAGAGGAGGGGGGGTGAAGAAGAGAGGAAGGGGACAAGTAGAGGGAGAGAATATGACTGTGACTATGAGTTTGGGACAGGGACTTTCTGTGTCTAGGCTGGCCTTGAATTTACAGTCCTTCTCCCTCAAGTCTTATAAATGCTGTGATTATGCTGTATGCCTCTATGCCTGACAGTCTTGTCTTGTCCTTTGTGTTATTTTAAGACAGAATCTCACACAGTAGCCCAAGGTAGCCTGGAATTCACAATGTATTTCATACCGGCCTTGAACTCCTGACAGTTCCCCTCCACCAGCTTCCTTAGTGCTGTGATTACAGGCATGTGCTAACATCTAGCCCTTCACATTGAATAAATGTCAATTTAACTTTAAAATATAACTTCAATTTTTACTTAATTATCTGTAGATTCAAACCAACTGGATTAGTTTCTGGTGAATTTTACTCAGAAAGTTCCTAAATGCAGACAGAAAATCCTTTCTAAACCTTGAAATCCTAAGAGGTCTGCCACATAAGTGCTATTGCTTGGGGATAGTTTACAATGATAATTTTTATATTTCCTTGAGCACATTTTTGTTTACCTATCTGTATATTTTAACAGGAACCAAGATTGTCTGTAGTGTTTTCTTTCATGAGATATTGTTTTAAGCACTTGATAGTTACTCATTTTATTATTATAACAACCTTAAAATACAGGAACCATTATTGTGCCAAAGACAATGAGGCTTGACAGTAAGTAGACTGCTCCAAATTGCCAAGTTAAAGGCAAGGCTGGATTTTGAGTATAGACAAGTTAATGCTTGTGTTCCTAAGTGCAGTCAAGTGCCACACAGCAGCATTTCAACTGAGTGCATGACAGTTGTCCCATAACAGATCTTAAAAAGTTCTTATTATCTAGTGGGATCATGACCCTTATCAAATCTGTGGTAATGTTCTGTGTATAGCACATAAGTATAACTAGACCCCATAGTGTTACAGTTTTCTCTCTGTTGCTGAAGGACTCTGACCAAAAGCAACAAAGGGAGGTTACGATTTATATTACCATAGAGGAGGATAACGACTGGACTATAAAAAAAGATTAAAGATAATTTAAAAAAGGATTTATATTAACTTATGGTCCATCATAGAGGGAACTCGAGGAGAAACTTGGATCAGAAGCCATGGAGGACTGATGCTTGCTGTATTGCTCACTGGCTCATGCTGTTACCTTTCCCACCTTCCCAGGGAATGGCCCTACCCACAATGGACTGGGACTTCATATATCAATAAAAGAGAATCATCCACAGATATGTTCACAGGCCAATCTGATCTGAGAAGTTCTTGAGAGTTCCTTCTCAGATGATTCTAGGCTGTGTCAGGTTGACAGTAAAAGCTTAGGTAGGACAGACACTGAGTAACAACTGTGCGACTCGTTATTCATTTACTAGACTGAGCACATCACAGATACTAAGTAACAACTGCATGACTAGTTATTCATTTACTAGACCGAGGACATCATACCACACTTTTTATTGTTTTACAGTACACTCTTATCTCTTTCTTTCTCGAGTTTATACAAAACAGCATGTTGTGCTCTGTCAGTACCAGCCTCAGAGATTTAGTGCTTACTATGCCCCTTAACTGGATCATTTTCTCATCTGCCTAATTTAGTCTCCGGGGATTATACTACCACATTTAGTGTGTCCAATGCTGGAAGTCAAACCCAGGGCTTTGTGCATGCCAAGCAAGCACTCTACCAATTGAGCTATGTTCTCTGCCCCTAATCTTAAATTGTTCATTTATCAGAGCACTAGGAATAGCAGTTTGTATTATCTCTATGTATAATACAGCCTAAGTGTGGTAGGCTGTGCCGTTTCTGTGTAAATACATTATATGATGTTTGTCCAATAAAAATCATCTAATATTTTTTACCCAGGACATATCCCTTTATTGGTAGGTAGGTGGTGGGAGATTCTAAGTCTCTGAAGACTAAGCTGTCTCATAATAGATTTATTTTGGCTTTTGTATGATGGACTTTGAGATTTCTTACTGAAGGTGAAACACAAGAATGTTCTTATAATAAAGGAAGTAGGGCCCTGTTTACATGTAGATATATCACTTCCTGATTATGTCTATCATCATTAAACTGAGGGGTTTTTTTGTTTTGTTTTGTTTTGTTTTGTTTTGTTTTGTTTTTTTGGTTTTTCGAGACAAGGTTTCTCTGTATAGCCCTAGCTGTCCTGGAACTCACTCTGTAGACCCGGCTGGCCTCGAACTCTCAAACTCAGAAATCTACCTGCCTCTGCCTCCCAAGTGCTGGGATTAAAGGTGTGCGCCACCACCACCCGGCTTATATTTTTTTGAAGTGAAAGAAATTAGAATATGATTCCTTCAGTAAAATAAAGCAATTTATCTCCTGGCCTTTGAGTTTCTTAAGGGCAGAGGTTAAGTTTTTGGTTGTATATTCTTGTATGTAAGTAGCTATGCACTATATATGCACCTATTATATTGAAACTGGATCTAAACTTTTTTATCATTTTAAAAAAGTGAGACACAAGGGGGTGCTATTTACCATATCACTTCTAATGTTTGACTTATTAAAAACCATTCTCCTTGAGAAATTATAATAGTACTTTCATTATTATTTGTGGTCCAGGTTAGAACCACCAAGGTCCTTTGAACAACTAAAAAAAAGTCTTTTTTATACTTTTGCAGATAGTTTTATGCTAAGTATGTAACTTGTGGTCTCTGGGTTTCTATTTATATTAAATTTTCTAATTATATTAAGTATTTTTTGCTGAATGAAAACATTATTGAATAGCTTTTTGAAGAGGGTTTGAATTTTTCAGCCACACTTAATGTTTGAGTCTTAAGAATTTGTTTCATAAACAAAGACCACGTAGTTATAATGAGCTTTTGTTGTTGTTCATCTATTGTCCAAGATTTTCAGAGCTGATACTTGTATCAAATATGAGAGCCACAATCTGTGCCCAAATCAGATCTCACCACCTGTCCTCAGTAAGCCAATTACAGGTGCAAAGTAGAAAAGGATTTCTTTTGCAGGAAGGACATTGACAAGAAGGCCAGAAAGATGCCCTGAAGGGCAAAGGATGTATGCATCTAAGCAGTTCTAGTAAAGGTATGGCCGTGCAACTGTTAACCCATTCTTGTCTGGACTGAAGTCTCATTCTGAAAGATAGTTTCATAAGCTGTTAGAACTAGGTGAAGTCTCTTTCTGGGAGACTTCCCACTCTGACTGGTGCCTTTTTCTTTCTCTGAACATGAGATTACTAGAGGAAATTCTCATTTCTTTGGGGTTCATTGTTTCAACAATCTGATAGATTGAGAGATACAGAGTTTCTCTTTAGAATATCCTCTTTTCTGCCAGGCCAGTTACCATGTGGTTAAGTTAAAAAAAAATCACACAGTCTTGTCAATGGGAGCATGTAGTTACCTTGTCTCATTTCTATATTAGTACTTACAAGCAGAATTAGATTATTCTATTACTGTTTTAATTTTAGAATCATCCCATGTTTGTACATCTATCCCAGGTACACAATATTGGCTGTCATTTGTTAGCTTGGGTCTGATAACTGTGCTCTGAAGTAGTTTAACTAAAACTTTCCAATAATCTAGAAAGTGAGTAGTCCTATTATCATTTTACAGTTCTGAGACTAGAAAGAAGTTAAATGATTCTGAAGGCCATAAAGTTGGATAGCAGCAGAATAAAAATTTGAAGCCAAATCTTAATGATTTCAAAGCTTCGTTCTCACCATGTCACACTGTTTATGTAGGCAGGCTGTTTTATGGTCTGTCGTCAGTTCTCCAGTGGCACGTGTAGCGGTCTTAGGAACTTTGTCTTCTTTACCCAACATTATCTGCACATTAAGTAGGTTCATCCAATCTTTTGTAACAACAAGTAAATGAAGGAAAGCTGTTTGTATACCATCCTCACCAGAATAGTTAATCTTTTGGTACTAAAAGCAGGATGACTACAGCATGTAAGTTAAAACCACAGAACTAAGGCAGGTATAAGCATGCCAGACCACTAAACATGTGCTTCTGAGTCATAAGTCTACTAATGATTTAGGACTAATCAATTAGGAGACTCATGAAAACCAGTTCTAGATAGTTGTGATTTAAAAATATTTTGTTTTCTTCTGGAAAATAGTTTTCCTGTCCTTGATTTAGGTAGTGGTTTCTTAAATTGAGACATGTCAATAACAATAAGCTGTAAAAGAAAAAAAATCAGAAAAATCAGACTTTATGGTAAACACTACCAGGGTAAATAGCAAGTCATCATACACACATAGAGATACACAGCATAAATAAAATGTAGTCATGTGAGTAGAGGAAATTGTGTCTATACTGGGTTTTAAAGAATAAGCAAATGTTCTGTGAGTAGAAAAGGAAAGGGTAGTCCTGCTGGTAGAGATAGCACACAGGTTGCTCTGTAAGATGTGTCACATTGTGGGTCTGTGTGAATTGCATGGTTATAGCAAGGGGACTGCCATTGAGAGCTCTTTCTTCACAGAGTCACCTGTGACTAGGACAGCCGTACACTTCAGTTTTCCTGTGGATTTCTCAGTTATATTCGCAGTTCCAGGGTGCTATCGTATTGTAGTAATACTGCATACTATTTTAGTAGTCGTATTTATAGCTTTTTTTTCTTTTATTTTCTACGTTGCTTTAGTATGCAGGATAAATGGTATGGTCACTGTTATATGAAGGCTGCTTCTGAGAAGGGTATTTACTCATCTTAACAGGACTCAGAATTATCATATACTAATGGTTATTTATATAGTGAAATAATATGGAGTAAAATAAAGACACGTGAAAAATTAATGTGTAAGAACAAATTGTAAACTCTCAGACCCTTCCCATAGATACAGAACATTCAGTTCCCCCAGGAATACTTGATGATGTAGTTGAATCCAGGAAAGCTCATCTTAGTTTAGGGTATTGAGGACTTTTATTAGGGGTTAGTTACATAAATTTGTAGTGCTTGTGTGGCTGACCTTGGTTATGTAAGTTAAAAACCCCTAGGAAAAAAAACAGGTGTGGGCCTAAATCATATTTTTAACACAGACTGATAATCTGTTCAGATTGAAAAGGTAAGGCCCAATAACTATATGTGTTCCAAACCACTTACTATCAGACAGAATATTCTAGAAAGTCAGAGCTTAGTTGTTAGGAGCTGACCAAAGGCAAGTCCTGAAAACAAGTCATTTTGGGTATTTGTGTTCAGGGTTTGAACCTGTGCCTACTGAGGTAACTTCATAAGGCATATAAGTTACTCAAACTCAGTTCAGTCTGATAATGAGGTCTTGTTCTTTCTCTAATATCTAGTGGTCGTTTACAGTAATTTCCTAGTTAAAAAGAACCGGCCACATTAGATGTGAAAGAAACTTTGACTCTGTGTTCATTAAAACTATCTAATAAGCTTTTATCTAAACCCTTTCCAGAAGGGTTATGTGAATATTTAAGTGACTTTTTAAAATTATAAATAATGGTGTTGATCATATTTAATTTTAGAAATTGTCAGAAGTTTGTTTGATATACCAAAATATAATTTACCTGAAAGTAACATTTTTCTTTGTTTTGTTTTTTTGGTTTTTTGGAGACAGGGATTCTCTGTGTAGCCCTGGCTGTGCAGGAACTCACTCTGTAGACCAGGCTGGTCTTGAACTCAGAAATCCACCTGCCTCTGCCTCCCAAGTGCTGGGATTAAAGGCGTGCGCCACCACTGCCCGGCTTGAAAGTAACATTTGTTTTTTATTACAGTTTTGAATGTTCAAAAGGAGGTTCTGATAAAAGAAGTTTTTATATAATAAGGATTCCCTGCCTTATAGCTAGTAAGTTTGAATGCACTTACCTACTTTTCAAAAATATCTTTTTTTTTTCTTTTCCATAGGTATTTGTGGAAACATTAGACAAATGTTTTGAAAATGTCTGTGAACTGGATTTAATATTCCACGTAGACAAGGTACTGTTTTGTTTTTTATATTTTCAACTATTTTACTTTTTTTTTAGGAAGAACATTAATTTGCATTGTCAGAGTAAAATGGCATTTAATGAGCAGTAATTTTTATTCTGTTCAGTTATTTTTACCATGAACCAGACCATTTTGCTTGCATGAAAATAGAAAGACTATATATGCCCTAGAAGAGTTTATATCTAGAAGAGAAAATGGTATGGGCATAGTATTAGTAGAGACATAGTTGCCTCTGCCTGGGGATCTGTGATTGGAGGAAGTCATATTTAAACTGGGTTATAAAAATGAATAAAAGTTCTATGAACAGAAACGGAGGCCAGAAAAGCAGAGAACTAGTGTCAGAAATAACATACAGGCTGTTCTGTAAAGAGGGTTTGGTTTTGATCAAGAGGATTGATTTTGCCTTGCATTTTGGACTTTATTCTGAAGCAGTTTACTATTTTAAACAACTTTCTCTTGGCAATGTTGTTTTGTTTTTATGTGTTTGGGGGACGACTTTTTTTTTCCTGCAGCATAGAAATTAGGTCTGTAGACATTGAGATTTAAAGCAAGTGAATTAAGAGCTTGTTGGAATAAGTCAAAAGGAAATTTCCACCAAGGGAAGCTAAAGAAAGATTTGGTCAGAGTTAATGGCTATTAAAAGCTGAGAAGGAAATTTTGAGATTTAACCAGGAAGTAAGTGTGTGTGTGTGTTCGTGTGTGTGTTGTCTGCATGTGTGTGTGTGTACTATATGCATGTGTAGTGCCTGCAGAAGCCAGAAGAGGGTATCTGATTGAATCTCCCAGAACTGGAGTTACAGACAGTGTGAGATGACATGTGGGGTGCTAGGGGTTGACCCTGGGTCTTCTGAAAGATCAGCCAGTGGACTTCATCTCTGAGTCATGTCTCTAGCCCTGGTTGTTATTTTTGAGAAAGAGTTGATTCACACGCTGGACAAAATAGAGTGAAACATTCATTCAATGTTATGTTTATTTTGTGAATTGTTTTCAACAATTATGAATTGTTTATTTCTGTGGGTTTTCCATTTAATATTTTTGGACCAAAATTGACTTCAGGTGAATGAAACTTCCAGGAAGTGATAATACAGATGAGAGAGAATTCGGTAGTTAATATTTATCACTTATTTCAGTCACTTTTACAGATTGTTCTATTCAATCCTTTCAGTAATCTTGTGGAGAACTAATATTATCTCTGCTTTCAACTCAATAAACTTAAGACCTACGTAGGTCGTATAATTACCTGAAGTTCGTAGTGCTGGTGAAAGTGGATTTTGAGCCTTTATTACAAATTATTTCATTAGTTTTTAAAACAAAAATTACTGAAACAAAAACACTTTTTGCAGTGACTTGTCTGTCTATATTAATTTTTTTCTTTTAGGTTCATAATATTCTTGCAGAAATGGTGATGGGGGGAATGGTATTGGAGACCAACATGAATGAGGTCGTCACACAAATTGATGCACAAAATAAACTGGAGAAATCTGAGGTAAGACGGGAAAATGCTCTAGTTAGTGAGGGTTCTGAGCATGACCAGCAGCTATTTACATACGACTTTGTAGCTCTCACTGCTTGTCCTTCAGTATCAATCTTTAGGTACAGCTGGAGTGCCTGCCCATTCAGTTTCAGGAAATGAGTATGCACATTTTAGTATGTCAAAATGTCCCAAGACTGCTAATCTCCAAATAGCTTTATGTATTTCTTTAACCACAGTAGTAGCTGCCTTCAAATACGGTTTTAAACTGTTTCTGGAGGGGGAAAGGAGAGGAAATAGAATTGTTCTGAGGAAGTCATGTTTTGTAATAGATGTTTTGTCAAACTACATATTGAGACAGAGAGATTCAGCCCCTTAATCTTTTTTAGATCCTTCCCAGAGGTCAATAACAAGTTTGTTAAGTTCCATAGTTTACACATGAACACATACATTTTACTGTATTCTGTAATGGAAACATGTTTGTGGCTAACTCTGTGCTGTGAGATTCAGCCTCCCTCAGAATATGCTGAGTAAGGATATTTACACTTCACTTTAGAACTTTATTCACTTCTCTCAAGAGCTTCAGATCACTGGCAGGTGCTGCATCTGGACTGTTTAAGTTCACCTTGTCTTGGTGGCTGCTGCTTATGGTACAAGTTTAGAAAGATGAGCAGTCTTGATACCTTATTCAGTATTATATTTATTTGAAGACACTCTTACCTATTATTTGAGACAGAGTCTTACTGTGTTGTCCTGGCTGGCCTGGCATTCACAGAGATCCACCTGTCTCTGTCTTCTGGGTATTAGGATTTCAACACATGTATTACCATACTCAGCCCTTAAGGGTACTCTTACATTTTATAACTCAGACTGGAAATAAAAAAACAACAACAACAACAACAAATACATTCACATGATTATTAGTGGAAGTTCAGACACTTGGTCAGTTTCAAGTCAATATTACTATAAAAGTAGTAGGATTACTACACTAAATTAATTTACAGCAGGTGAGTTCTGAAAATACCTTGTTCATATTTAAAGTTCAAATAGAAGAAAATGTGGGATATGAGCCATAAAAAGTTGAAGCTCCTTATAAAATCACTTTCCTGTGTTTTAAAATAAAGGTATCTTCCATTTCTCCTTAATCTCATTCTGCCATCCCTCTTGGTTTCCAAAGGAGACACTTATGATGGGAATGAAGAGCTTCAAGACAGGACTCATAAAGTTACTGTGTATTGTATATGCTCTACCACCTGTTCTTACATTACTGACTTTAGAAAGTAGAAAATATGCAGTATATTATTAGAAAAAAGTTTTGTGTTAGATTAAGAAAAAGAACAGTGTTATTCAGTATATTTATTTGTAACATTATTTGGTACAGTAAAAGACAAACTATCAGCAACTTGAATTTATCATTTAAAGTTTTGAAATGTTGACTTGAAATACATACAAATTTTTCAGCATTGCTTCACAAAACTACATAAGTACAGTGTTTAAATGCCAAGGCCATAATAACATAATGCCTCAGTGGTTGGTCTAAACTATAGAGTTAATTTGTGAACTCTGTAATCTGTAAACACACACTAGTCACATGACTGGTTTTTCACATTTTAGGGACTTATTTCTTATTAGTGATGGTCCCTCCTTTCCTCCTCTTTTTTTCCTTCCTTCTTTTCTTCCTTTCTTTTTTCCTTTTCTTCTGTTTCCTTTTGTTCTGCATAGTGTTTTGTATAGTATTTGTAAAAGTCATGAGTAAGAAGTAAATTTTGGGTTTTTGGTTTTTGATTTTCAAACAGACTATATTAATAAGACAGTTTTTTTTTGTTGTTGTTGTTTTTTACCTATGGAGGGTAGCAAGATGCAGAATTTACATTTTTGGTGGGAATGCTATAGTTTTGTAAAATTACTATGCAAGCATATTCTTTCACAAGTATAATCTTTTTTATAGTTTAGAATATTGATGAATGCTTCTAATGGTCATCCTCTGGCCATGTTTTAATATATATAATCAGCTGCTATCTTTTCTCAAATTAGTATTTTTCTATGTGCATGTACTTTGCAAGAAGGTATGGTTTAACCAGATAAGGATTAAACCACCAAATTATGTTACATCCTATTTCTCAAAATAGTGTAAAAATTATATTGACTTTGTTGTCATTTTCAATGTTTGGAAGACCACACGCTAAAATCCAAGTCTTCACATTTTCATATTCAAGTCTTCAAGAATTCAAATCTTTAATTTTTTTAGTTAACTTCAGGTATGTAGACCTAACCAGCCAGATGCCTCTACAGACTAATCCAAAATTATTTGAGAGTAAAGTATTAATTTCTTAGTAAACTCCAGTTAAATTATTATAAAGAAAAAATAACAAGGAAGACATAACTAAAATTTTGATTGGTAAAAAGAACTGATCATATTTTTAAAATTCTTATGAACTATTTTAGGATTATCTTCTAGCTTTTGAAAAATTACCCTGAATATAATTAACTTATGGCTTTTAAAGTATTTATCTAGGTTACCTATTTTAATAATTAAATATGGTTGACTATTTTAATAATTAAATATGGTGACTTTGAGGCAGTGAGTTTCCAGTGATGGAAGAGAGTGACCAGTTTAATTCCTAGTGTCTAGACAGGTAGAAGGACAGGACTGCCCCATCCTGAAGGAAGAGAGAGGCAAAGGCATGCACAGTGTATTTTCATCTATTGTGATCTGATAGGAAAAAAATGGTTTATTGTCTCTTTGGGATTTGGGGAAAGGAGGGTTTAACCTGGGAGGTTGGTGGGGTTTCGGGAAGCTTGAGAGTCACCCAGTAATCTGCCAGGGAATAAAAGGAATTCTGGGGGTGGTAAAGGGATGGGGTGGGAGACTTGTTGGAATTATGTATTTCGTGTTATTCTTAAGGGGGATAAATGGATCTGAATTTAGTTACTACTTTTTAAGTCAGTCCTCCTTTTTCCTGAACATCCTGATCTTTCTAGCTCTTTCCATTCTTCTCTCTTACAGACCTTTATCTTTCAGTCTCCCAGACAGGACAGGTAGACAAGGTATTGCTGACTTTGAGAAAACGTACTTAACAAAGGGAAAGCAAAATGATGTCGAAGGCAATTACTTTTTAGGCCAGACTCAAAAATTCTTTGTGTTAATGAACCCATATAGTCCCTGTAGCCTATTTTCCATTCTAGTTTCTCCTTGTAGTTTCTCCATCTTTTATTGGATGTAGTGTATTTTACTAGTATATCATTGGCGTCATGTTTGTTCTGTTTTGTCTGCCTGCATTGTAAAAGGAAACTTTTAATTCTTTGTTTTATTTTTTTTATAAAAACATGGTCATTTAATTGAAAAATTACATTTGTAGAAATGACAATTTATTTATATATAAAAAGTTAATTTTGAGCATCCCCTTAGCAGAACCAGTCTCATTTTAACTCTAGTGATAGATAGATAGATAGATAGATAGATAGATAGATAGATAGATATGCCTGTATTCTTTTTTTAAAAATAAATTCTACATTAAGGTTCTAACATAAAATTACCTACTGGGTCTTGGAAGCTGTGAATTTGAAACCAAAAGCTGAACCTTTTGAGTTTTCATATATAGTGGGGAGCAGTGGAGGTTTAGAGTGATGACTGTTACATAGTTCAATGACTAAAAATCCTTTCCTTGTAAATGGTTTTCAGTTCCAAAATCTTAACAGAATTGTTTTTACAGTTTTGACCTACTGGTGCATAGTGGCTAACAAAAAGACTAAACTTTTAAAAGATGAATGAGATCTAAAAATAAAATTATATATACCAAAATACTAAACATTCAAACACATTGGGTTTATAAAGCCTGTTGGAAGGATAGGAAAAGTTTTAAATAAACTCCTAGATTTACCAAACTAATTTTTCTTGTTTGTGCTACACACATACACAAACCCACACTCACCCACTTACCTTAAAACATACATACAAATACACATACCTTTGATTGTTTCATAAATTAGCAGTGAATTACTGTTTTAAAAGCCTTATGGTGGTGATGATGATGAGCACTTTTTGTTTTTTTTTTAATAAAATCACTTTCTGAAAAATAATTAAAATGGTTATAAACTTCCAATTGAAAATTTCCAAGTTAGCATAATTGACTCTATGGGAGACAAAGTGCTCTATAAGCTAGCAGTTGTTACCTGTCCTGACTGGCTAGAACAGCCTTCTGGAGAGTCTGGCACTGTTCTTTTGCCATGACATCACTAGTCTGGATGGGCTTGAGAAGTAGTGATGCATAGTAATAGGTTTATAGTAAGTATAATTTATATCTTAGTCTGAGATTACAGTCTATTATGTACTTCAGAGACAGTTTTTGGCCCCTATATTTAAGTATTATTTTCTGGTATGGAAAATATCTAATGACCTCTTCCTACTAATTACCAGCAGTTTCTATGTTCCAGTAATTACTTGTATTAAAGTATTTTCTAACAAAAGAGACAATAGCCACTTAGGTCTTTTAACTTTTAACAATTACTAAAACTAGTAATTGAGCTTAAAGAAATTAAATGTATCTGTTTCAAAAGAATTAAGGTAGAAGTGTAGGAAGGTTAGCACATGAGTTGGTACTTTCCCCTTAACTTGATAGGAACATTTACTATTTTACGAAATTAATATGAGGACTCTTGAGGTCATGTGCTATGCTCAGAACTACCTATAATCAAATCCTGAGTGTTATTTGTCTGCTGTATTTATTTCACCCAGGCAGAATCTCTGTCACAGATTAAAACTGTGGGGCCAGGTGTGGTGGCACACGCCTTTATTTCCAGTACTTGAGAAGCAGAAGCAAGCAGAGGTCAAAGTCAGTCTGCTTTTCAGAGAGAGAGAGAGAAAGAGAGAGAGAGAGAGGGAGAGGGATTAAAAGTAAAATTGAAGATGATATGTAAGTTGATTTTTTTGAGGGTTTTAAAAGCTTTTGAAATTTTGCTAAAGTTGCTTATAAAGTGCTGTAGGTCCGGCTCACTAGATTGTCATCAGGATGTCTAATGCATTAGGAATTGTGACTTAAGCACCGCCTTCAAAGCAGGAAACAAGCCTGTCTTGTCTTGCTTGGTTTGTTTGTTTGTTTGTTTTGTTTTTTGAGACATATTTTGGCAATATAGCTCAGGCTAGCTTTTAATTGAATTCTGGGATTGCAGGTGTGTGCCACTGTGCCCTGCAACAACAAGGCTATATAAATTCCCAAATTAAAAGTTAATCTGCCTCCCATTAAGAAATTAAAAGATTTGGGATTTTCTGTTTCACTAAAAAACAATGTTAATTAAATTTAGTTAATGATGTCATTGTTTTGTTAATGATTTTGAGTCTGAAACCATTTAATACCATGTTTGTTAATGTTGGTCTGTTTGATTTGGCTGTTAGGTAAAAATTACTAATGTTCATATAGCAGTTTCTAGAAGAAAGGGTAAAGAAAGACTTCAGTTTGTATAGGTTAATCCAACTACCATCTCATAATACTATATTTCAAGCTTGAAGAAAATACTTCAAGGTGGTAGGATGGTATTTTATACATTATGAAATCAGAAGTACTATTAATTCTGTTTCCCTTCAAGAAAATTGATTACTGCATGAGGAAAAGGAAGTTTTCAGGTTCTTTCAAATATATTTTAGCAATGCTGCTTTTTCAGTTTTGCTTGCACATATTTTGTTTATTTTTGGGTCTGGCAATTTAAAAACAAAATCAAAACCAAATCATATCCATCCATTACTATCTTTGTGATTCAGGTGCTTGAAATTCCCAAGAGTATGTCTGTACAAGTCTTCTATCTGTTTGGCCTCATTTTGGTATACCTGCAGACTTCATTTTGTTTTCTTTCTCTTAATTCTGTTAATTTATTTAACCTCATGGGAGAGAAAACATTGCCATTCTTTTCTCTATGGTACTTCATTCTTTCATCCAGTTCATACTCTTAGCTGCTTTGGATTCATATATTTGTTTTCGTTAGTGGAGTGGCCGCTGCTTAGCTGCCATGGTAGTGCGCTGGTATAACCGATGGAAACAAGTTATTTCTCCAGTACAACTTCCTTCTTCTTATTTTTGCTTTGTGTCCACTATGCAGTCTTAAATATTTACCAGCAATGCTGTACTGTCAAGAATATCTTATTTTTTACATTCTAAAATGATATATTCCACTAAAAAGTGAGGTGAACTTAATTTCTATAAATGTTGCTGTTGAAAAAGTTGTTAGTGAAAGTTACCTATTTGCTTTGAGTACATCTTCAAAAAAATAAGCTTAGCCAAGATGAAAATTACTTTCACCTGTGTCAAAAAACTGATTTCCTAACAGGAAATTACCTTTTCCATATTTTATGTTTTAGTAAAACTGTTTCAGACTTACAGTCACTGACGTCTGAAAATGAAATTTAATTTTTGTTTTGGTGTTATATGAATAACACAGTCTTTTTGTTTAAGTTATAATTTACCTTCAAACATCTATAATTCATGTAAACTTTATGAAGTGATCAGTAGGCCTGTTATTTTTTTATTTATGTTCTGCAGAATCTGATCTCTTTGAATATTAGCTTAATTAAAATTAAAATATATATTTCATTGTCTACTAGCATTTACTTTCCTAGTATACCTACTACACAAAAGCATTGAACATGCTTGAGAAATAATTTGATTCTGCTAATTCATCTGCGTGTTCTAAATAGTTCCCATCCTCTGCATGTCTATGGCTTGCTGCATATGTTTAGAAGAGGTCTAGATTGTCGCACTTAGAAACTTGTGGTTTTGCATAGCACTATGTGGCATATAAATGCTATTGACATCAGTTTCTATGGTGACTTTGTATATTTTAATTAGTGCTAAGAGTTGAAACTATCATTGGTCACAGAAATAGTTTAATGAAATGTAACAGGATGTTTTCTTTTACTTTGCCTGAGCTTAGCTATAGCACATGGTATTAATAGAAAACAAGACTTCACGATAGTAAAAAATAGGGCTCCTCTTTATAAAAGTAAACTATCAAATGAGCAAAATAAGACACATTCTTTCTCAATAATAGAATCTTTTAATAATCTATACCTTTAAAATATTTACATTCAAATACTTTTCCATAGTCACCTTTTTATATGTAATCCTTTATGGAAATTCCACACTAAAATAGTAGCAAGTTGATCTGGGAATTTGAAAATTTACCAAATCCTTTACTTGGAAAAATTATGATAGTTCCAGATGCCTACAACTTTGAGATAATTTCTGTTCCCTTGCAGACAACATGCTTTTGGGAAAGGAAAACTTACAGGATTGTAACCATATTTGAACTAAATTATTTGGTCCTGAGTCATTCTAAATTTTGATAGCTAGGACTTTTACTTGAAATTATCAACTTAAAGATCCTTTTGAATATGATGTATATTCAGTTATATTATTCTGAAGATGTGATATTTAGTTGTATCTTTAACATCTTTGGGTGTGGGTGGGAAGGAAGTGGGGTATACATACCATAAGCTTCATTGTTTCAGGTAGGTACAAATGAAGAAGTCAATCAAATTTTCAGTCTTGCATCAAAAACAGCCTTCATTAAGTTACAGAAATTGAATTATTCCACCTTATCTGGACTTGGGTATGGAGCTTTCATCCATTATCACCCATATCATTGCCTGTGTAGACCATATCAATTATTAATAGTTTTACTAATTTTTCTATTTCCAATCCTAAATTGATAATCCATGGCTTTTATTTTATTGCTTAACAATGTTTGTATCCTTTATTCAGCAAATAGTTTACACTGGCCTATTTTGTATCAGTCAAGATTTTTCTCAGGTAACAACAGCTTTATTATTATTATTATTTTAATTAAGAGAGGTAGGATTACAGAAGACAAAAACTTATATTATTTAAAGAGACTTTAAAACTATTGCTTCAAATTTCATGGATATTTTCTTTTCATAGATGTAATTGATCAGAGGGGAAGGGTTTTTTTTTTTTAATTGTTTTTTGTAAAACAATGCCACTGAACTCAGATGTATTTGTTGGCCTTTGCTTTTTATATAGTCTGAATTTTTAAAAAAACAATGAAATCTTATGGTGTATGTTAAATCTTGACAATGAAGCCTATTAATAAAATTCAAAAGTTACATATATTCATTTTTAAGTTTAGTTTTTGTCAAATTATTTGACAAATTATAAATGTTCCTACTAGAGGAAGCCTAGTGTTACACACTAATGGTAATAACTATAAATTTAAAATTGATTTCTTTACATAAACTATTCTCTCTCCAAGTTTGTGTGGTTGAAACTTGACTTGTGTTATTGAGTCTACTTCAGATGACAAAGCATGTGAAATCATTAGATTTCTTCTGGTGACTTGCTCAGGAGAGTCTCCATGCAGTTTCAGCTTTGGGCAAAGTTGTTCTTTTTAGGCTAAGGCTTCTCTAAAGGTGTGATTTTTTTTTTTTAATTTAGTGTTTTAGACCTTTCTTAGAAAAGTTTGGAAGAGCTTCCACAGTATTACAAACTTCATTGTTTTGAAATGTAAAGGTAGCCCTGAATAAAGAAACTAAATAATTACTATTACTTTTATTTTACAAACATATATTGGTGATAATTTCCATTTTAAAATAAAAATAAATCTGTCATGATTGTTTAAGACATTCTAATAAGGAAACTAATATAATCACTCTTCAAAACTCATCACTGTTAAAATTGAAGCTAAAAATTTAGGCTTTATGTGAACATTGTGTGTGGTATCTGGGTAGCACATATAATTCGTACTTAAATTTTTCTTTACATTGTTATTGCATGTATTCACTATATTTTCTAATGTGTCAACTGTTTTCTCTTTATAGATTAGTATTTCAAAGTAACCATCTCATACTGATTCAAACTACCATCTGCTCTCTAAGCTTGTGATGTGAAAACCTTTATCATTGTCTTCCATTGCTAAGTTTGTTTGTAATGAGCTACACCTGAGTTGTACATTTTCTTTTTCTTTTATTTGCTTTCGTATACAGGCTGGCTTAGCGGGAGCTCCAGCCCGTGCTGTATCAGCTGTAAAGAATATGAATCTTCCTGAGATCCCAAGAAATATTAACATTGGTGACATCAGTATAAAAGTGCCAAACCTGCCCTCTTTTAAATAAATATTAAAAAGGCCACTCCCAGGTAAAACCCAGAGGGAAAGTCATCTAAGTTTACCATGCAATTGTTTACCAAAAATAGAGGAGGAGAGTCTTAACTTTGCTCTTGGATTTAAGTCAAGGTACTGTATAGAAGCTGCATAAAATCAATATGGAAGTTCAATGTTGCTTTTCTTGCTCAGTGATTTTAAAGAAATTGACTAGTTCCCGTGTGATTTTTTTTTCCTTTTCTAAATTGCATTCCTATGCCCTCATAAAGGCATGCCTCTATATATTGGCTATTACAGTATTTCGAAAAGTGAGATGTTTCTTTAATTATGTACAACCCAAGATGTTGATGTTTTGTATGGATCACAAGTGCAGCATTCTCTAATTCTTTCTGCTGTTTGTCACAATTGTTATTTAAAGAACCAAGTATGTATTGCATGAAAACATGACCTTTTCTTTAGTTTAAATAAACTCCAAGGTAACTGGACTTCTAAAGTACCTTTCTGTTTTGCTTGGTATCTACTTTAGCAATAATTTTTTTTACAACCTTCTGACTCAACAAAGTAAATAAAAGTCTATTTTATCACTGTTAAGCAGCTGTTAATGTTGACTTTTTCAATTCACACTCATGTTTTTACTCCTCAGAGGCTCACCGAGTCATTCAGAACCTGCTGTGTCACAGAGATCCAGTGATGTAGCTCAACATGTTTATTTTGTATGACTTAAGTAGGAGATTGTGTGTCTTTTTCAAAAGTGTTAAAGAAATGTTTTGTTTTTCTATAAATACCCTTGCCTTAAACTCTTGGCCTTACATTCTTGCCCAGATGATGAACAGTGATGTCAGCAGATAGCTGTTTGTAAGATTGCACATAGAGTTATAAAGTCATAGCTAAACCAACTGTTGAATCTTGATTGGTTGGTTTTGCCTTTTGAGTTCTGGCATATGGACTAATTTCTTGTTGGCTCATATCTTCACGTATACTCTTCCTTCAGGAACTTAGGGTTCATTCCCTAGTTAGACCATGGTTTCCATATAGTTCTCTTTCCAGACATGTTTTCTTTGAAGCACTTCTTCAGATTTGTTTTATATATGAATTTTAAGAATTCTGTAAGAAAAAGAAATCACTTTTTTTCAAGCTTTGTCTCATTTATTTCACCACTTTAAGCAATAAGTCAAAACAACCTGTTATTAATAGAGTTTTCCCCCTACATTGAATTGTATTTATTTCTATGTGAAATCACAGACTTTATCATATTGAGGTAAAAGAAAATTGACTCTTCAGTTTTTGCAATTCCACCAGTTCTGAGATGGTAAAAAGACTTAGGGGAAAGCTGTACAAGTGGGAACTTGTAAAGGGAGGGTGGTCAGGAAGAGGTAGTAGTGAACAGCAGAGCCCGTATTCAGGGATGTGCTTAGGATCATTGAAAAACAGCAGGAGCCAGTAGCAGAGTGAAGGAAAGATAGAAAGGGTTACTGAATGTCCCTGATATCAATCTTTTAGAAAATGTCATCCTGAGTGAGGTAACTCAGACTCAAAAGGACATACATGGTATGTACTCACTACTAAGTGAGTATTAGCCCAAACAGTACAGAATACCTAGGATACAATCCACAGAACTCAAGAAGATAAACAAAGCTGAAGGGCCCAAGTGAGGACGCCTCAATCTCACTTGGGAGGGAAAGCAATCACAGTAGGCAGAGAGATGGGGAGGTGAAAGGGGGAACAGGATCAGGTATGGGGGGTGGGAATAAGAGAGAAGCCCTGAGGGCCATTGAAAAGAACGGAAATATGCAACCTGCAGGGGGACAGGGAGGTGGTGGGGGACCCTCTAGAATACACCAGAGACTTAGGAGGTGAGAGACTCTCAGGACTCAAAAGGAGGGACCTTAGATGAAATGCTCAACAGAGGAGAGAGGGAACTTGTAGAGTTCACCTCCAGTAGAAAGACAGGGCATCAAGTGGAGGGAAGGAGTTGCCATCCCACAGTCAAAAACACTGACCTGTTCCTGTCTAAAAGAACTGCAGAGACAGAAATGGAGAAGAGACTGAGGGAAAGGAGGTCCAATGACTGGCCCAACCTGGGATCCATCTCAAGGGGAGGCGCCAAGGCCTATTACTGATGCTATGATGTGCTTATTGACAGGAGCCTAACATGGCTGTCCTCTGTGAGGCCCAGCAAGCAGCTGACTGAGACAGACTCAGTTACTTATACCCCACCAATGGACTGAAGTCAGGGACCCCAGTGGTTGAATTAGGGAAAGGCTGGAAGAAGCTGAGGAGGAAGGCAGTCTAATTTGAAAACCAGCAGACTCAACCTAGACCACTAAGATCTCTCAGACACTGAGCCACCAACCAGGCAGCATACACTAGCTGGTCCCAGGCTCCTGACACATACACAGCAGAGGACTGCCTGGACTGGCCTCAGTAAGAGAAGATGTGCCTAACCTTTGAGAGACTTGAGGCCACAGGGAGTGGGGTGGGAACATCTTCTTGGAGATGGGGAGGGCGGACCAGGAGGGGGTAATGACTGGATTGTAAAAACATGAAAGTAATTTGGGTTGTCATACCAACCCAATAGGTATGACACTTTGTCATACCTATATTTAAAAGATTTGGGGAAGGAAATGAAATTATTGGATAAATAAAAGGCCCTTGGTTTGTCACGTGGAGCGCCACTCCCTAAACTTCTTTATCTCCTTCCTTAATCTTAGCAGGCATCCCCCGTCTTCCATTTTTCTTAATATTTACTTGGGTTGTAATACTTTTGAAGTTTAAGGGTCCTCAAAGTACATATTGAAAAAGACTCATACTAGTGCCCTAGTTGGCCTGGTGCTATGTAATAAAGTAATATACAGTTGGTAGTTTATAAATGGCAGAAATTTATTCCCACGGTTTTGGAGACTAAGACATTTCAGATCAAGACATCAGCATGTTTGTTTTTGTTGGTTTTGTCTTTGTTTTTTATTTTAGTCTGGCAAGGGCCTTGGTTTTTTTGGTCCAGACAAATACCTCTTAGCTGTGTCCTTTGAGGATAAATGGACTAGCTAGCTCTTCAGGACCTCTTAAGGGCACTAATTCCATTCGGTTTTTTGGGGTTTTGGTTTTTCAAGACAGGGTTTCTCTGTGTAGCCCTGGCTGTCCTGGAACTCACTCTGTAGACCAGGCTGGCCTTGAACTCAGAAATCCGCCTGCCTCTGCCTCCCAAGTGCTTGGCCACTAATTCCATTCATAAGGGCCTCATCCTCATGACATAATTACTTCTAAAGGGCTCCTTTATACGTTTGCATTGGTAGTTAGCATTTCAACATAAGAGTTTTGAGCAGTATCTTACTTTCTTTGAGCTGCTGAAAACGTTCAAAGTAGCTTATAAACAAGTGGCACTTGTTTGTAATAGATTTGGAAGTTTGCATTTAAGATCAGGCCTTCAGCATATTTGTTGGTAGGGGACTGGCTTATAGGTGCATAGGGGAGGAAAGAGCTGCAAGGTCATAGCAGATGTTACCTGTCAACTCTCTAGATCACGGATTCTCAACCTTCTTAATTCTGTGACCCTTTAATACAGTTCCTCATGTCGTGGTGACCCCCAACCATAAACTCATTTTCATTGCTACTTCATAACTGTCATTTTGCTACTATTATGAATTGTAAATATCTGATATGCTGCATATCTGATATCCGACCCCTGTGAAAGTGTCATTTGACCCCCTCAAGGGGGTCATGAACAGATCATCTTGGCAAAAATTAGCAGAGTTGACTTACGTCCCGTGGTAGAGATGATTGGGGAGCATGAGAGAACTCTCATATTGATACCTGGGTTGTGATTTAACATTTAAAAAAATAAAATATAAAGTTCTGTGGGAAATTTTAATGAAAAATAAACATTTATAAACATACCTTGTGGCACTTTGTGGTGATTCTGAATTCCTGTGTGTCTTTTGTTTTGATTTTTAAAATCAAGATCTATGTGTCCAGTGTTGGCCTTCATGATCCTCCTGTTCGGGCCTCCTAAGTGCTGAGACTACAGGTGTGTCTCTCAACTCTTAGTTGATATCCTTTACTATAAATACATTTATTACATTCATTTTCCTCCAAACAAAATAGTACGTGAAATTAATTGCTTATCTCTAAGAAAATGGTTAGCGTAAGTGCTATGTTAGTTTTAATAGCTAAAGAGTATAATGACCCAGTGTCTGTCTAGGATTACCTGAAAGGCCACATTATGTCCATACCATGCTGTTCTCCACTGCCAGAAAGAATAAAAAGGTCCCCAAAGATTGCCAAGAAATAGCCCGTAGAATACACTGCTAGGTGAAAAAAAGGAAGATAGGGAAGTAGACGTATGGTATGGTATGGTATGGTATGGTATGGTATGGTATGGTATGGTATGGTATGGTATGGTATGGTATGTGTGTGTATGTATGTATATATATATGGGCTTTTCAGGAAAACTGTATGTAGGAAACTATTGAGAGGTTATTATGAGCAGTTGGGTTACTTGATGTTGAAAGAACTGAGAGGTCCAAGATCTGCAGCATCAATGATACAGGGCTCAGGAACAGCTGATCAGTTTTCATCTTAGGAAAGGAAAAAGCCAGTGATGTAGTTCAAAAGTAGTGAGACGAGGAAATCTCTTCCTTGGGGCCAGCAGGTAAGCCGTAATATATCAATTATCTTTAAAAGAAAGTGGAAAATTCAGGGCTACATAGAGAAACCCTGTCTCGAAAAAAAACAAACAAAAAAAGTGGAAAACATATGTATTTTCCTTTTTTTTTAATGCAAGCATAAGTCACACATAGTGAGAGAAAACAGGAAATTGAGGCTACAAGTAAACCTTCTCAACATTGTTTTCAAACCATTTTATATAGTTCTTAGTCCCTAAAAGTTGAAATTGAAGCAGATAAACTGATTTATGAAGTGAGCTGGTAGTATTACTTCAAGAGAACAAATACTTCTCATAACTTTGAAATACTTGGCCATGCATGACTATAGCCAAATAGACCTGTGGTCCCTCTCTCTAACTGTTCTTGTGAATTAGTGTTAGTGCATTTTCTGAGACTATGGATAGGAGTTCCCATGTTCTTATTTAATTGATGGATCTATTCCCTACATCTTGGCCCTGGAAGATGATAGTGAACTAGTGAATTACTACAAATTTCAGGTTGCAGCCCAATTGTAGCTATTGTGTCAATGTGATATGTGTTCGAGAAGATTAATAAAACCATGGTTTGTCATATACATACATAATTATTACATTTGAATACATACATACATACATGTTGAGGTTTGTCTTTTGCTATGTATTGTGCTATTGCTACGTGTGTGTATGTATAACGAATGCTAATACTGGCTCCCAAGGCCTGGTTGCCCACAGGAATGAGATAATCCACACATACAACTTGTAACTTTGGTCCTTAATTTAAAGCTTGGTTAAATAAAGATGCTGACAGCCTATAGCTGGGCAGGAAATAGGTGAGGTTTGGTTCCCAGCTTGGAGAGAGGGAAGAGAACATGGGGAAAGGAGAAAGAAAACACCATGGGGTAACAGTCTTAAAAACATGGCCATGAGGGTGGCCAGTTGGAGTTAAGAGCAGCCCAGGTGGAACATGGGAGGTCATATTGTGGGGTTATTGGCAGGGAGATAGATATTCATAGTAACGTAGAGGGTTGATATCTGCCCAGCTCCAGTGCATTATAAGCTTATTATAAATATAAAAGTTGTGTGGTTTTTATCTGGTAACTGAATGACCAAAGGCAGGGTGGAAAACCCCGGTTTGAGATTAAATACCAAGTACAACACATACATACAGTATTGATCTGGTAACTGCATTCCGTGTGTGTGGTGTACATGTAAGTGTGTAGGTGCACATGCATTTAGAGGGCAGAGCAGTACATCAGGTGTGTATCTTCCCGTCACTCTGCCTCATTGTTTTAAGAAAAGGCCTCTTTCTAAGCTAGAAGTTTACCATTGCTGATGTCATCCTTGCAACCATGCCTGACTTTGTTTGTGTTCTATTTTTATTTATTTTTGCTTTAATAATGAACTGTTCACAAAAAAAAAGGTGTGAGAGGAAGGAGGGATTTAACTTGGCTGATGAAAAAAAATCAAGTAGGGATGACATTTCTAGTTTCATAAACAGCCTACAAGTAGGAGAAACAAACGGAAAAGTCACACAGGTGGAACCAAAGAGCAAACCTGATTTCTAAACTCTCCTCTAAAGACCTCTAGATAGCTTAGAAGATAGTGGCCTCTAGTGGACAAGAAAGACGGTTGGTTTTCATTTCTTTGTTCTGATGATGGATGCCTCCATGGAAACAGTCAATTCGTGTGTTCACAGACTGTGAGCTTGCTCAAGACCTACACAAGTTCAAACAAGGTAAAATCTCAGCACAGAGAACGGGAAGTGGGCACAAAGTCTTATCTTTATTCAAGAAGCTGTTATTGATGCCCACCGTTAAAGGGAAAATCAGTTTCCTCCAAAGGAGTATCACTTGAGTATACCAACCACACTCCAGGCCAGGCCCCATGCCAGGGTTGTGCAGCAGGTTCAGGCTGTAAGGGGTTCTTCTTCATGTACCATACTCCCCAAGTGCCTGGTAGTATAAGAGCTGCCAGAGATGGGAGAAGGAAGCTACTGTGTAGTGGTTATGGGTATGCCCCATTGGGAGAATCCAGCACAGGATTTTACAACCAAATCATGCCCTGACAGGAAAAATGCATGTGGAAAACAGTTCTTTGGGTATCTTAGTCCTGACTGGCAAGTCCCTGTGCATCTAGAACAGAGCTTGGATTTTTGTCAAGCTGACAGATCATAAAGATAAATATTGCTAGCAATAGTCAATAGTAAAATAGAAATGGTACATGTGGGAAATGATGGGGCAGAGGGCACAATAAGCTGGACCAGTACTGACCCTAGTTTACTTTATACTGTTGACCAGTACTTTTCCCTTAGCTCCTGAGACTGGGAAAGGAGAAATCCTTCTAATGGCTAGTTATACACATGGACATCAATGGAGAGGTGGGGCTGGAGGTGTGTGTGTGTGTCTGTGTCTGTGTGTTTGTGTGTGTGAAGGGATCCCTCAGAAACCAAGAAATCATTACTGGCATAGCTTGTGTGATAAAATGCATTTTGATTATTGTTCTTTGCTACAAGGTCATGACAGAGTCCATGTGGGCACATAGATACTGATTGCCTTGTTGCTGTTCCTTTGATCTGGGAGGCCCTTTTTTCCACATGGCCACTAGCCTGGACATGATACCCTATAAAGGTGGATTCACATTCTCCAGGGTTAAATCAGTGGCTAAATCAGTGGCCATTATACGATGCCATGTTCCAAATAAGTATACCACATAGGCCCCAGGTACCATAGGGAGAAGAGTGAGTGGTCCCACTTCTATACACCAGTCTTCTGGTTTACAGCTCACTGGGTATGGCTTCAAAGTCAGATATTAAAAATCAGTCTTTCTCTTGATCAAGAATTGGGCATAAACCTGATAATATTGTTTATGAGTAAGAGTAAAGATACCCACTAGGTAACTACACACATCAAAAGATTTTGGAGATGTACATTGTGTCAGAAGTAGCTTCTATCATAGATGGCTCCATAAGAGTTGATAGAATTGACATCAGTCAAAACCACCCTGGCCTCTTCCATTTCAACCCACTCACCTTTCCATTCCGTTCACACTGTAAAGAGAGCCAAGGCAGAGCCAGGAAGAACCTTGTACACCATGCCCCAGGATTAACTATAGGCCTCAAGACTCAGATGCTCACTGTGGTGGTGTGAATAGGTCTATAGGCTCATAGATTTGAATGTTTGATCATCAGAGAGCGGCACTACTTGACAGGGATTAGGCAGTGTGGCCTTGTTGAAGTAAGGATGTCACTGGGGGTGGGCTTTGGGGTTTCAAATGCTCAAGCCAGGCCCAGTCTCATTCTCTTCCTGTTGCCAGAGGATCCCAATGTTGAAAACCCTCAAGCTATGTTCTCCAGCACCAAGTCTGCCTGCATGCTGTCATGCTTCCATCATGATGATAATGGACTAAATCTTTGAACTATAAGTAAGCTCCAGTCAAATGCTGTCCTTTATAAGAGTTGCCATGGTCATGGTGTCTGTTCACAGCAATAGAACATTGATCTGCTTTCTGGTCCTAGCATGGGTCTCTTTTAAAACAATCCTTCTAACTCTGGGTTTTCAAGTCTGAAGCAGGAATATCAGGGGTGCTTATTGACGTCAGTCACTGGGATGGCTGCACACACTAATCCACAGAAAGTACTCATTGCAGTGCCGTGCATGCAGCAGTGTTCTGGGTAGTGGGGGGGGTGGTTGTTGATGATGATGATGATGATTTGTTTTGTCTTTAACATGTGTGCCACTGCTTCAGAAACTCCATATAAGGATTAGGGAAGTGTTTTTGTTTTTTTTGTTTTGTTTTATTATGATTATTTTGAGGGGTTTCTTCTGCTTGAATATTTTCTTGTTTGTTTGTTTCAAGACACAGTTTCTCTTTCCTTCCTTTCTTCCTTCCTTCCTTTTTTTTTTCTTTTTAGAGACAAAGTTTCTCTGTGTAGCCATGACTGTCCTGGCCATTCTTTCTCTACTCTGTAGACCAGGCTGGCCTTGAATTCAGATCCCAGCTGAAATGTTTTCTTCAAAAGCCTTCCTTACCTTACTAAAGCTTCTGAAATTTGGGTTGCTGAGACCACTCTTCACCACAGGCCAGCCCTCCCAATGCTGGGAAAGGGGCTGCGTACCACTACACAGAAATTCCGATCATGGTGTTTTCTCAGCAAAGTTGTTGTTTCAGGAGGCAGGGATTGTAACGCCTGTGTTTGAAGTCTTTGCAGCGCATCCCCCATTTCCTGGCAGTTGTTTTTTATTGGTGCTTTCATGTTCACATGGAAGCAGAAGACACACTCCTACCCAGACTTCAAAACAGTGACACATGTGAGATGTCCCCCCTAAGTGGAAGCTAAAATACACCGTTTCCAGAATCAAGGCATCATTCACACCACTCCATGCTCCACCGACCTGAGCCCAGGGCACTGGCTGTATGCTCATGGCTGGCACCTGCCATATAAAACTGCCCACAGAAGCTCTAATTAGATGGCACGTCCTAAACATATGGTGTATTTATACTGGTTACTTGTAGAAATAACAGCAGCCAGATACTGACTAGTCCTCTCACCCTTAAGCACCTTCTAGTGCCCAACAGCAAGTCACAGAAAGTTTAAGACAAAGTTATCTTTAGAGTGAAACCAGCCATACTGCATTAGAAAGCAGAAGTCAGTCTCCTATATATTCGCACAGTGAGCCTGTGCCGCCTGGGCCCTGTTCAGAGGAACCAGTTATACATCACATCTGGTCACAGTAGCCGTTTGCCATGGCCAGAATCACCTGCTTTGCAGTTTGGCAAGACTGAATGGAACACATTGCAGGTGTGCTTGTCTAGCTGTGACAGCAACAGTCTAGCATGGGCTGTCTCTTGGGCATCATCTTGTCACCGTTTTCATGAGCTTCAAGAGAGACTGAGTGAGCCCTGTCTCACATGTGGCTGCAGTCTGTGACACCCTGACGGGGCTCCAGATCCACAGAGGCTGTAAATGGGTATTATGTTAAGCCCCTAAATTTGTGATAATTTATTATATGGCAATGCAAAATGAATTAAGGCTCTCAAGGCTCTCAAGGCACTCGGCAAGGCAGAATCTGAATTATACTATAGTATATGGCTATTAAGTTGAAGTGATTTAAAATTCAGGCAACAATACAAACAAATCATGAATTTGATTTTTGTTTATTGAAATAAGCATGACTCAAAACTGCATGATGTATGCTTTCATTTATATGACTTTCTGGAGAAGACAGGAGGACAGCAATGAAGAACATGACAGTGTCTCTACCAGAGCTTGGGACTAGGGGAAGGGACTGTCTCTAAAGAACAACAGGAGAAAGCTGGGGGAGTAAGCTGTCCTGTGTTGCCTTGTTGAGCATCTTAGTGCGGATGCTCATTTCCGAGTATTTGTCAGGTCCACAGAACTGTATACTATAGAGTTAATTTTACCCTATACAAACTTCAATACAAAATAAATGACATTAAAGGAATTCTTTTGGAGTTTTTTGTTGGGGGGGAGTTGTTGTTTTTGTCTCATGTTGCTTTGTTTGAGTTTTTTTTTAACCTTACTGGTCCTTTGCTTGTACATTATTGTTTCAAATTTTGAGTGTGTATGTGCGTGTGTGTGAGAATGTGTGTGTGTGTGTGTGTGTGTGTGTGTACATTTCTCATGTTCCTTTGCTTAATATTTTCTTTGGTTTTATCCTTGTTTGTCTTTTTATTTGTCTGTTTGTTTCCATAAAAGAGAGAAAGAAGGCCTGGCATTAGAAGAATGAGGAGGTGGGAGGATTTGGGAGGAAATGAAGGAGGGAAAACAGATCAGAACATATTGTTTTTATTTTCAACTAAAAATTATAAATTAAAAATTATAAATTGCTTACTTGGCATTAGGAAGTTCTGAGCACTCTGTGTCTCATAGATTTAGAGTCCAGTCAGGAAAGCAGTATTTACACTAGGTATTTAAAGAGTACTATAGCTGAGTTCCTGGATGTCCCCTAAAGCCCAAAATATCAAAGGTTTAGTCTCTAGCCTCTGGTACTACTGCAAGTGGATGGAGTTGTACAGATGATGCCTAATAGAGAAAAATCATTAAGGGAGTGCCCTGAGCAGATGCCCTGATCCCTCCCCCTCCCTCCAGCCTCTGTGATCTGAGTAGCTTTGCTCCCTCTGCACTCCTTGCCACAACCTTCCACTGCTCACAGGCCCCAAACAGAGCCAGCCAGCTGTGGGCTAAATCCTGAAACCATGAGCCAGACTTAACTGTTCCCCCATTAAGAGTATTTTGTGTCATCGAAGTGACAAGAGTCAGATGTAGGTAGACTCTAATCTCAATGGGTCCCTGAGCATGTGACTATTCTTGATAACCTACAACCTTGACACTGGTGTGGTCACTAGCCAGGGCACTGCTCCCTGCCTCTAATCAGCCTGTACAAAACTGTGGATGGAGTTTGGGTTCCAAATCCCTCATTCCACTTCCCATTCTGTAAATACTGGAGCCAGGACTCTCTAAACTGTGTTTCAAAGAATCTCTTGGCAGCTAGCTCCCCATTTGTACACCTAAGACTGAGATTAGAGGGTGGGGAGGGGTATTCCTTCTTGCTTTTTCTATTTCTTGTCAGCTACCCAAGCAGCTGCCAGTTCTTTCCAATTCTAATTAGGTGGGATTTAATATAGGTGATAGATTAGACAAGCAGACAAGGACTGAGGAAACAGAAAGGCAGGGCTAAGTCGCTGCTCAGATGCAGGACCTGGTGCTGACCAACTGCTGGCTTCATCTCTGAGTCATGTCTAGAAAAAAGTTAATCATCAACAATTGGAAAGAACTGGCAGCTGCTTGGGTAGCTGACAAGAAATAGAAAAAGCAAGAAGGAATACCCCTCCCCACCCTCTAATCTCAGTCTTAGGTGTACAAATGGGGAGCTAGCTGCCAAGAGATTCTTTGAAACACAGTTTAGAGAGTCCTGGCTCCAGTATTTACAGAATGGGAAGTGGAATGAGGGATTTGGAACCCAAACTCCATCCACAGTTTTGTACAGGCTGATTAGAGGCAGGGAGCAGTGCCCTGGCTAGTGACCACACCAGTGTCAAGGTTGTAGGTTATCAAGAATAGTCACATGCTCAGGGACTCATTGATGCTGTACCCTGTTATCCAACATCATCCTTAAAGATGAGCAAGATGAGAAGACTCAAGAAGGCAAACAGAAATTTTGCAGTAGTCGTTTCTAAGAGCTAAAGTTACGGTCGCCACTCCTTCAAGATACAATGAGAGAAATATGGTAACTGAAATCTGCTTGTCCGGAAGGTTAAGTTTATTCAGGGCTTAGGCATGACTTACAAAGCAATGGTACTGACTCCCTGACATAAATGTCAAGATTTTCTTTTAATCTCACACTGTATACCTGCTCTTATCTACCCCATTTCTTATAAAATTATTTTTACATGATTGTGCAAACCTTAGAATGTGTTCCTGAAGCTTGTCTGCCTCAGAGGTCCCTTTGTGACTTCTCAGCTTCGGTAACTACAAATGAGATTCTTGATGTACAGCTTCAAAGCATATTCATGACACAGTGATCCACGAGAATGCTGTTAGATTTCCCCTTAAAATTTGTAAGTAGTGTACACAGGATCCATTGCTCAATAGAGAACCACATTGCCAAATGAAATGGTCTGTTCTCCTCCCTGGATGCTTCTGTGAAGATGAGAACACTCTCAGAGGAGGATTTATTGACTCACAAGGAATGCTCGCTGTCCGAAAGATTAGCTCATCGTGTAACAGCATGGCGGATACAAATTTCAGCTGCCTTGGAGGTGCTAGTTTGTAATCCCAGCACTTAGTGGCTGGAGGCAGGAGGATCATCGGGAATTCAGTTTACATGTACAGCACGGACAGGAAGTTGCCCTGTTCCTCTCTGGTTTGATGATCATCACTTTTCAACCCCAAAATCAGTATTTACTGTCAAATAGAAACAATTTGGTAGTATCCTGTCTAAAGAGCTCATCCTCCCTGTTTACAGATTTACTTTTAGTGTGTTTGTGTGTGTTCGAGTAGGTATGACTTCAGATGCCCTTGGTGGGTCAGAAGAGTCACATCCCCTGGAGCCTGAGCTGCTCCTGCAGGAAGCTGTGAGCTGCCTGAAGTGGATGCTGGGAACTGAACTCAGGTCACCTGGAAGAGCAGAAAGCATTCCTAACCAGAGGCATCTACCCAGCCTCCATTCCCTTGGTTAACCCACTTTCATGAAGTGAAAAAATTATAAAATAGCAGAAAGAAAAAGCACCTACTTCAAGGCTACTCATACCTGGATGGAAGTGAGGAGACGGTGAACAGGGCTTTCAGGATTGTAGCTACAGGGAGACAGGGATGGGAAGAGTGTTGTAATGCAAACTAGGCTCTGAAGATGGGCCTCTTGTTGGGTCTGTTGAGCACATGGACACATTAATATTGACTATTTGATAAATGACATTCATCCACTGTTGAGTTGTCTGCCTTTGCCAATTTGGAGAAGGGGTCAGGGAAGAAAGACTTAGAAACCCCTTGGCTGTTCCAGTGAAGTGTAATCGAACAAAGCATTTTACACCACAGTTCTTAAAACTCACAGAAATTTACAACAGAACAGAAACAAAAAGAGTCTGCCCTCCCTCACTACCCCCCCCAAAAACACTGAAAAACAAAACAAAAACAAATGACCTTTCCATCTTCCATAACATAAAGTCAAGGTCAAAAGTTCACGCCACAAACTCCAATGGGCACTTGAAATACTGCAATCAAACTGGGGAGGAAGACGAAAGCTAACCCTGCTTTCTAAGATGTTTGGCTGAAAAAATTTTCCTAAAATCAACTTAAATGATGAAGAGGTCTATCTAGGAAGATCTCTGCTTATTTTGGTCAGACTCAAGAACGTGGCTTGCCCAGGAGGAAAAGCAGAGAAAGTTTCTAGGCAAAGCTTCCCACCACATAGGAAAGCAAAGCTGCCTGCAGGCTCTGCTGATGTGTCACAGCCATCCCATCTGCTTGTGGCCCAATGAGATCCCTTCTGCTTGCTAGCCTAATAAGATCATGTGAATTTGACAACTCTCCACTTAACAAAGAGCATAGGGCTTAAAGCTTAGGCCACTGTGCTGCCCTCTGAACACCACAACTAACGATCACCCCTCTCCTTTCCTTCTTCTGGTTGATATTAACCTGAAACAAAGCTGAGGGCTACTGTATGACCTCCCCATCCCTTTTCACCCTTGGCCCCAGCTGACAATAAAGGACTATTAGGACAGAGCAAGCAAATACTACCACCGAAGGGAAGAGAGCAGAAAAGAGGAAAATGCACGGGAAGACACACAGAAAGGAATTCAGAAGCTTGAGAAAAGCATCTGTCATTTCAAAGGGAATTTGGGATATGTTGATTTCTCTAAGAACTTAAAGAATTCACAGGAATATTTAAAGAGTATAAGACAAGGAGATAAAAGGGCCCGTAGGACTTGATAGAGATGAATGAGAAGAAACATACCATAGAAGAGTCACAGAAGAGATGAGAGAAGAGCAGGAAGAGAAAGAAAAGTAAACACAAAGCTTGGGTAAATCTAGCCTTGAGAAGAATGCATACATCATAAAAATTAATTCAAGAGACACGAGGATAGTGTCGTGAGATTGCTTAGAAGGCAAGGGCACTTACTGCCAGGCCTGACCTCATGAATTCAAGTCTAGGGGGTCCTGCAAGTGTTCCCTGACTTCTGCTTGTGTGCTATGGCATGTGTCCCACCCCCAACACACTAGATAGATAGATGGATGGATGGGTGGTTGGGTGGGTGGGTGGATGGATGGATGGATGGGTAGAGTAAAGGACAAGGCAGAGATGGGGATGAGAATCAATGATATGAATGAATGATAGCTATGTTACTGGAGTCAGGCTCAGGCTCAGCCTCAGTCCTGTTAGGTCCCTTAAGAGCCAGGCTCGGCCACTCTCTTTAAGCAAGTAACAGTGAAAAGCAGAAGGAGAGTAAGTCAATGTCACTTTAGGAGAAGGAACAAAGAAGTCTCGTGGCTGCTCTGATTTTCCCAAGTCTGTCTTCAGGGTCCTGACCTGTACTTTAGGTTTAAATAGAAGGCAAGAGGTAAACTAAGCAGTTCCTGGTCAGGGTGTGGCCCTGGCAACAATCACCTTGTTACCAGTCTCTCCTACAAGGTGATCTGAGAGGTTATAAGCCCCTTTCCTCACACAGGTGTTCCTTTGACTGGCGCTGGCTGAAAAGAACATCTTTCATCTGCACACCAGAGCAGAGATGGCCAAATATCAGTTTCTAAAATTAGGTTCTGTGACCTTAGCATCTTAGTCCTGGATCTTGAATTTTAGCCTCTTCATTTAGCAGGTAATGAATGGGAGAGGGCCATCATACTCAGCCATAAAGAAACTTGACAAAATTGCATGAGCCCGGAAGTACTCATTTTGGAGGACTGGTTCCATGCTGTATTCCTTTAAATGTGCTCTCCATGTGTGTTTTTAAAATTATGATTTAGTGTATTAAAATTAAATTCACATGCAGCTTTTCAGAATCCGTCTAAATTTAGCGAATACACATTCCTGAAATATCAGTATACAAGGCTCTGTGTGGGACACAGTGGGGATTGCAAAAGTGGCCCCCAGCTCTTCTGTCATGTAATGACTTTCTCTAAAGTGTCATTTATTCTGAAAATTGAAGCTCCTCAGTAAACATACAAAATAAGGTGCAACAGTTTTTGAAAAGCATAAATTCAACGATAAACAGCAAAGGCCATCAGGAGAGTCTGGTTCCTACCAATGATGCATTTTTTTTCTCTTCCATTCTTTTTCCTATGTGCCAGGGTAGAAGCCCACAGACTATAGACTAGTACAAATCAAAACTCCAGAACAACCTAAAAAAAATCAACCAGTGGACAGAAAATATCCTAATGCTTCTATCTCCTGTGGGTTTCATTTTGGGTATCTATTATGTGGTGGGCATGTGTACAGGTGTTTTAATTAACCTATGTGACTAGCCCATGTTTTCAGGAAACCATGCACTCGGGGATGGAATGAGACTGAGTCGCTTGCCCCCTCAGAGAAGCATGCTGAGAAGATTGTACTGGTAAGGGCAGTATGAGAACCCATGGGACACTCTCCACACTGACTGTGGGAATTTGTTTGCCACAGATGATCACAAACAGCCAGATTTCTTAGGGACTTAGTAAAAACAAAAAATCCATCTCTGAGACTAGGAATACAAAAAGGGAACATGATACAGACCTTAGTTTACGGAAGCAGAGTGACTCTTTGCAGGTCAAAGTCCGCAGAGTCTGTAAAGGACTGTGAAATGAAATACAGGCAAAGGAGTGTGAGCTGGGGAGAGGTGAGTGGCATTGCTCACACCATATCAGTGGTACCTTGAGACACTCGTGGTCATGGGAAAATTTAAAACCACAAACTTATAGAAACCAAGTAAACAGGGATGGCAGTGTCATCCCCATGAGACTCCAGTGTAGCTAAGTGTGGTAGCAGGCTGAGATAGAAGGACCAGAACTTGGAAGCCAACCTTGGCTCCATTGGAGGTTCCAGGATAGTCTGAGCTATGAGGTGAGACTCCAGAACCCTCATTTCTCCAAACACAGACACCTAGCAAAGCAGAACGCTGATCTGGTTATAAATAACAAGATAACATCCTATTTCTATTCCATGCCTTCCCCTAACTGTGGTTTCCATGGTCCCATCAGACCTACAGTGTCAGCATTTTTTTTTGGGGGGGGGAAGTATCTATCTAAATTCAAGCTTTAAAGTGATTTGGGGGAAAAAAGCCCAAGTAGAAGAAAAACAATACTCACTAAGAAAAACAACTTCCCGAAGGAAGAGAGAATTCAAGATGAATTTGGATTTGTAGGATTCACGTGACTCTGGCTGGGAGAAGAGCATCTCTTGCCATTTGGCTTGGCGGATCCTCATGTGGAGGCCAGAAACACATGCAGCGGATGTTGGAGCTGCTTCCTGGAACTGTATGGCCATATTTCCATCCCTCAGGACTTCCCAGCATAATTGGATAGGAGCTCAGAACTTGTCCTAGCCTCTGGAGCCATGTCCACGCTCACTCACAAGTGACCATTTGGAGCATGCTGTCTCCCAAGGGGCTCAAAAGCGCATCATGTTCCTGGCAGGCCTCATGTCCTGATATGTCCCTGGCAGGTTCTGCTCCTTCTGGGAAGACCTCTTATTACTTTGTTTTAGCCTCACCCTTCCCCTCTTAATTCCTGTCAGTCAAACATGTTCTCCTCACAATGCAGAGTTCCCTTTGGAATTTGCTAGAAAGGGTCAGTCAGTGCATAACTAACATTTATGGGCCTGGTCTACAACCACATGCTCTCAGCAGGCAGGAAAACTCAACAGGCTACAGAGAAGTCGATGAAACAGCCTGACTACCTTAGAATTCACAAACATGGACATCTAGAAACCAAATGGAAACGCATACAATTGTCAAAATTGAGATCTTAGAAGCATGCAAACACTGACATCACTTGTGGAAAGGGGTAGGGCAAAGTTCCAATTGTTTTTTAAAAGAGTTTGTTCTCAGCTCACAGCTGAAAGAGATGCTCACTTCGGTTAGAAAATGGCCTGAACCTTTAGGCCAGATCCTGCAGCTCAAATCTGTCATCACCTCTCTGCAGCTATCTGGGACAGAGTTAAGAAGCAGACTGTGCTGTGACTTGAGATGTCTCAATTTATGAACCTGGCTCCTCCAGGCCCTTTGTCATGTAAGCCATGCTGAATTAAATCACTTGACATGGCACTCTCCACCACCCCTACAAGGTTATAAAAGGTAGACCTTTGGTTGTCACCCTTGTTAAAGGCTCTGGAGACGAGCTTGTGGGACATTGCTCTGAAGGATGGTCACTAAAGAGACTTTTTTCCGTCCTTCACTATCACAGAGACTGTCATTCTCACGTTTCTAACCTTCAAATTTACATTGACTAAGATTGACTAAGATATTCAGCAATGTCTATCAGTCTACCTCTGAGTTTGCTGCTAAGAATCAAATCATATCCCATGTTCGGGATATCAAATCTGAAAACACTTGTGGGCCAAGCCTGTTGTAAAAATAAATGATTCATTTCTTTTCATATTAAAATTTCCATAAACCTGACATTCTTCCCTCTCAAATTTTACCTTTAGTGATGGTGGGTGTAAAAATTTAAATATGATACTACCTCGTCAAAGAAAATGTGCAAAGTTACTAACAGCTTTAAAAGTGGCGTTTGCACAGTAAGATCATACAGTTAGGTACTCATTCCCAAAGTGCAAATGTTGCCATAATTTAACACTGTTCTTTTATTCCTTTTCACAAATTAAGCATTACATATGATTGAAAAGTACACCCAGGGCCTTTACTGTGTTCCAAAGCCCCTCCCATTCTATTTCCTTCTGATGTTAACCTGGACCTCATATCTAAGAAGTATTTTCATGTTGGCTTTCTTTACAGATGACTGCTGTTTATTTACTATGTTTAACAACTTCCAAACACTCTGGGAAGCTAGCACATGGGGCAAAGAGTTGACAGAGGTGACACAAGTTGTTAGTCCCAGCATCTTAGGACTGTGTGTCTTACAGTAGAAACCCTGTGCTGTTACAGCCTATTAGCTAAACTGCTACTTAAATTTAAGGACAGTAATATTTCATATCAGTTCTACTATACCAGAGTTCCAATTTCTTTATCCAATTTGTTTCTCTTCAAGGGACCCAATCTTTTCCCAAAAAGCAAGCTGTAAATACAGTATTAGGTCTCTGTTTCCAATGTCATGGTCTAAGCTAGCTATGCAACTTGTAAGCAATAGGTGTCTAATAAAGAATGGTTGTCAAGTTACAACAAATGACCCTGAATAAGCTTCCTGTCCTCCAACCCTGGTTGAAGGTAAATGGAATCTTTAACTCAAAACTTGCTCCTCTCGTTTCATTTCTTTTTAAGTATGAGGCTATGACTTCCCCAGGACCTGCCACCCATAATTAGTATGACTATTTGTAAGAAGTTGCATTGATGATAAAATAGATGGATAAAATGAATAGGTTTATACTCAACTGGTAAGTAAGCACTGCTCCAAACCTCCAAGTGTTCTTCCTCCCTGTACCAGGTCTGCCCCTGTGGCCCTAGACCTTGTCCTCTTCTGTTTTTGTTGCTAGAGATGCTGTAACAGAGTACCATCCATGAGCCTTTTCCAGCAACAGACCTTGTCCTACAGTTCTGGAGAATACCCAGAAGCCCAACATCAAGGTGTTAGTTGGATCATACCCTCTGGTCCTGTTCTAGAATTCTCTCCATAGTATCTGTCAGTTTGTTGGCTGTTTGTAGTTTTCCTTAGCTTATAAACCCATTGCTCCATCTGTTTTCATGTTCATGTGGTGTTCTAGTCTATCCTACCCTTTTGAAATACTGTATTTTATTATTTTAAAATTATGTGTCTAGATGGGATGTGTGTGTGGGGTGGGTGGGTGGATGGGTTTGTGCACAGGAACACAGCACCACAGAGACCAGGGAAGAAAGTGCTAGAGCCCCTTAAGCTGGAGTCTCGGGCAATTGTGAGCTACTTAAAGTCAGTGCTGGAAATTGAACTCAGGGCCTCTGGAAGTATGTGCTCTTAACTGTTGAGCTATCTCTTCACCTCCACTCATCCCCCTTTTGATAAGCACCAGTTATGTTGTATTGGGGGTCTACGTTACCCCAAGATGACCTCCTTTTAACTGATTACATCTGTAACAACCTTATTTCCAAATATAATTAAGTTGTGAAGTACTGGGGTTTGGAACTTCAAGGTTTTAGAGAGACAAAGGGTAGCCCATGCATCACCTCACAATTAGAAATGAACAATTCATACAATAGGAGGCTCATAAACATTCTGATATGCCAGTATGTATGATGTAGCTGTTGGTAAGTAGTCTACCATCTTGTTCCCAATAAGTTAATTCTCTGTCACTACAGAGCATTGACTGACTTCACAAAAGCATGTACAAATCTTTGTGTTCCATATTTGGATAATACAGGGAATGTAATAACAGCATATTAGAAGCTCTGAGCCAGTGACATTCTCAAAATTCCACTTTAATATTTTACCAGCTAATGAATCCCAGAATATCAAAGGAGTCTCACTACTATCCTTCTTAGAGGATAAAGAAAACCAGGACGGCAGGACTAACGGTGGTGTGCTAGAAGCCTCTGAACTCTAGTTCTGTCGTGGCAAGCTGAAGTAGATTGAAAGTGGTCTTCCTGGGTTATGTTGGGCTGTCCTTTGTGGCCTTTCTCTAAGACCAGCATCCTGGATCCCACACCACTCTGTTTCTAACCCAGCCATTAATCTTTAATTCAAGTGGAGCTAGTTCTCTTGATTCTTCCTGGTTAAGAAGAGACATCCTTTCAAAGGAAGGACCCTGTTCACAGAATCCTGAAAGGAGTTATGGCTTCAGGAAGAGAAAGGATATAATAAAGGAGACCTTAGAGTGCAAACATCTGGACAGCTGTCTAGGGCCTGTGCCTTGGCACACTAACATCCTGATGTTTTGATGAGTGCTCTTGATCTCTTACTACTTCCTCTGAACCTTGTGCTGGATTCTTTAGTGAGGCTTCCGTTTCTGTAACGTGGGAGTGGGTAGGGCAGGAGAAGGAGAAAAGAAAGTAACAAACCTCAAGACTTCCACAACATCTGGTAGCCCTGGTAAGTCCTACCTGCCCCTTGGGTTTTGCTTCATACATCAAGCGTGGGCTCCTTACCTTCTGGATGAGGATAGTGGATGATTCTAAACAAATCCCAGAGTCCAGTGACTCATGGCTAATGATACTCCAGCATGTCCAGGGAGAGTAACAACAGTGGACATCAAAGAATGATCCTGTTCTCCTTTTCAAATATGAGGGCCCAGTTCTATTTCATGGATAACTACCCCAGAACTTTCTTCTTCAGATGGAAGAAAAGTACCCAACCTGTGGCAGGCACATTAGCTACAGAATGTGTCTGGGTCAAAGCAATTGCAGGACTGTGAGTGACATTTGAACATAGGCTTCACTGTAAAAAGCTCTGTGGGTGCATTGCATTGGTCTGGTAACAATCTACTTGTAAACTGTCCCACTTGCTACAATAGATCCACTTTGGTTTCCTTTTGGCTTAGTTCCACTCTGCCCCCAAAGTGCTCCCAGAGCACCTCTCGTAAAGACACATCTGAAAGTGCTCAGAGGTGTTCAGAGGCCAGATGTTTGACTGAACACATGTTTCCATAGCAGACACCAGTACCAGATTAGGGTTAAGGACTTTGAAATATTCCTTGCTCTGTATCTTATAAGGAAAACAAGAAACACAAACACACTTGATAGTTCCAACATTTTGAGTAGGGAGCAAAGTGACCCTGGGTACTCACCTCTGCTCTTAGTTTCTTGATTTGAGTGAAAGGTAAGAGATAAACCCACATGCATTAAAGCTCAGCTTATAAGGGGATCTGGAAAGATACAAGAGTGATCTAGATTCTTGCCTTTGAAGGGAGAGGGTTGGCTGAGCAGATCTTGTCCACACAGCAGAAGTCCCTGAGGTCTAGCTTCACTACAACATCTGACTATGACAGCTTTCTTTGTTCTATGGGAAGTTTGCCCTTCTCTAAGAAACAAACCTTTAGTCTGGATTTCCCAGAGTGGGCTCTTAGGAAGGAGTTGGGGGAGGCTTTACTAGACAGTGTAATTGTGTTGTGTGACACTGGTCACCCCAGACAGAGAACCAATGACAGACCAAAGCATGAAAACTACAGACATTCTACTTGGTGAACCAATGAGTTTTATTGTGGTTACTTACATGAACGCAGGTGAGAGACTACAGGAGCAGAAATGACTCAAAGACAGCTGTGTCCCCAAAATCCCACCCCAGCCTGGGTGACAGCTCACATAACCTGGGAACCTGGAGCTCACCGCACAGCCCACAGGCAGTTCAGTGGGCTAGAGAGTGTCCTTCACAGGTGGCTCAGTTGATCAGAGGTTCTTCCAGGCAGCTCGACTGGGCTCTGATTCTTTCAGTCAGCTTGGCTGACCTCCGTTTCTTTCAGAAGGCTTGGCTGATCTGAGGCCCTTTCTAGACAGGATCCCAGCCAGGGCAGAGTCCCTTGGCAAATCTGGGAGACACGGTGTCCTTGGAGTTCAGTGTTCTTGAAGTGGGATCAGCCATGGTAATGCATCTGGAGGATGTACATGAGACACCATGAGGGAATTCAAGTGTGGGAACAGTGCTGGCCTTAGACCGCGTTCTGTATACAGCTGAAAATCTGCAGCTGGACCCTGAGGGTGTTTCCTCAAATGTCACATGTAGAGGGTTCTTCTAGGTGTGGCAAAAAGTCTCAGACTGGGCTACTGGTGAAAGAATATAGAGAGCGGACTTTCCACATTGAAGAACCTGCTTTGTTGAGACACGTGTTATCTTATTATATGGTCATGTTGACCTTGATTTAGAACAGACTGGGCATTTTCTCATTCATCACAAACATCTCAAAATAAAAATAAAATTTTGTTAGTTTGAAATAAAGTAAATAAATTATTGTCAACATGATTGAAACGTAAATATTTCCTGCTGTGAGTTGTAGGTAGCAGTAGAGAAGATAATATAAGTGTGTATGAAACCCAACAACGTAGACATTCCCTCGGAGAAAAGTTAAAATTATATGAATCTTTGTAGTCACCATTTTGTCTTTTTTCTGTGACAGAATGCATAAAAGATGTACCTGAAGAGAAGACAAATTTATTGTGGTTTTCAGTTTAAAGGGAACAATCTATTTCTGCAGGGAAACCATAGTAACATGGCCTAACAAGGAAGCAAAGAGACCTTGAGCCAGATGACTTTCAAGCCTACCCTAGTCACTCCCTTCCTCAGCTAGGTGCTACCTCTGAAGAGCTCACTATCTCCATCTCCTCAAAACCAGAATCTGGGGATCAACTGTTTAAAGACATGAACCTGTGACGAACATTTCACATGCAAAACATAACAGCTTTAATTAGACATTATATTAAAGTTAAATTAGTTGTAAAAGTAACAATAACAACAAAAGAAAGCATGATCATGGGCCACAGAAGAGAACAACATAGGAGAGCATGAAATCACTGTCTCATTGAGAAATTCCATGACAGTTGGGACAGCATGAAACCACTGTCCATTGAGCAAGTCCATGATGGATGGAATGTCGTATTTGAAACTCATCTCTCCATCGAACGCTTCTCCTAGCCTCTTTCCCAAGAGTGTTCACACATTGTTATTACAGTCTCCTCTTATTCCATCTACCAACCTTCTCCAGATGGTCACTTATTAGCACCTGCCAACCTCTTACTATTATTGCTCTTTTGGGGCCTTTATAATAAGGAGTAGGCAAGTATGCAATTTAAATCAGATGAGTTTGAATTTTTCTTTTTCTTTCTTTCTTCTTTTTTTTTACAGTAGATTGTGTAAAATGGTCTTCATTTGTTTTTATTTATTTATTTATTTTTTCAAATCGTAATTTTTACTTATTCACACAGGGGTTATAAACACAAAAAGGCAGAATGTGGGGAAGGGGATGACACTGGAGTGTGAGTGTTCAGGGGGAATACAGATATCTTTCAGAACAGGGTATCGGCTGGGTGAAGGTTCAGGGGACAGGTAACTATGACTCTGCCTATGATTCACTTGTCCTTATTTAAGTTGGTATTATCCGCCAAGGCTACCTATTTACAAGGTCTATGACTACTCACGCTGGTAAATTTCCACAAAAGCTGCCTGTTTACAATAGCTTATAGCCATCTGTTTCAATGTTTTTCCACAGAGACCCAAGACTTGGTGTTAGTATACGTGTATGGCAGGCCTATTGCTGATTTTAGGCCAATGGCCGATTTTAGGCCTTCAATGTATAAGCAGGGCTGCCCCTGACATCTCCTGATGTCATCTCCTGATTCTAATCTTGTGAAGGTGGGGATAGAGGCCTGACCTCCAGTAATTGAAGGGGACCTTGTAATGGCTCCAGTCCCCCTGTTGTTGTCCAGTGAGGCAGAGGGCCATACCCATCCCGATGTCTTTTTCCTGGAGAGGGGATACTTTTGACATCAACCCCTATGCAGTCAGGCTTGTCCCTCAGGGAACCCAGAGAGATATTTTTAACTTTTATTTATATTCCCTTGCAGTGCTTAGCCTCGAAGTCTAAGCAAGAATTCAGATCGCCAGTCAGAGGGGGTTCTGGGTGGCCCCTCTCTGCTTGGTCTAGGGGCTAATGTATCTGAATAGGTTTTGCTACCAAATTATTTATCTGTTGTTTCACAAAGTTAGTCAGCTTATTTAAGGCCCAGGGACCAAAAGAAGTAAGCAAAAATAACCCAATTAATGGTCCCAAGATGGGAAGAAGTAGGGTTGACAACCATGGAGAGGCTGAAAACCAATTCTTGTACCAGCACTCATCTTTCTCTTTCCTCTCTGTCTTTTCTCTGGGCCTTCTCTGACCTTTTTCATGCTCTCTTTAACCCTCCCTGTCTTGTCTATATAAAGGCAACATTCTTCTTTAAGGGCTGTACACAATCAAGAGCTGTACACAGCCTTTTTTATTGTAAAAAAGTAAATCAAGTCCAATAAAGTCTTTTGCTATTTTAGGAGGTCTCTTCATACAGCAAAACGAGGGGTTTCTTGAGATTAGTGATGTCAGTCTCTAGCTGTTTGATGTTCTTGTCAATGGCCCGTTGAAGGTCTGAGTAGTATAAGTTCGGAGGCCAGCATCTGGATTAGAACTTCTAACAGCAGACATCACAGGTGATTCATTTTTACCTGGAAAGAAAAAAGAAGGGAATTCTCAGGGAGATTTCTCTTCCCTGGATGTCAATTGTTATTCATCTTATTTATGGTTGGGCCTGGCTTTGTGGGGGTATCTATTTACTTCATTAATCTTTTTGGTAGCCGGTTAGCTGTGCCTTCCTTGGTATCAAATAGGCATATCAATCCTCAGCCCTATAAGAGAACTGGATCTGGGCCATTCCCTTTAAGGGTAAGAGGGTCCTTCCACATAGCTGTGACATAGTTTTTATTGGTCTCGGGGATGACAGTCAGCAGCATATTTGTCATGAGCTTTCAGTTTTAGAGAGTTAAAAGTGAACAAGGCATGATGGAGAGTATTTCAGGGGGACTCCTTCTGGGGTGGTACTGTTCCCCCTCTTTTGTTTTTAAAGCCAATTTTTCAGAGTTCTTGTAAAATCAGGGCAGAAGCACCAACAGCCGCTCCTTCTACACTCAGAGAGTCATGAAGACACTATTTAAAGAAATATAAATCTATATTAATAATCTCTTTTATCAAAGGACTGTTATAGCATAGCCAACAACTAGTCAGACTATATAATATATCGATTAATAATAGCTTCTTCTACTTTTTGTGAGATTACCTCGCTTTTGTCAATTAATTGTTGAGGGAAATTAGGATTTACATCTCTCTTGAGAATATTAAACAGAGACTTAAATTCTTTTGTGGAGAGCTTAAAATAAGATCTTAGCCAATTAGCATCTCCTAGAAACTTTTGAAAATAATTTGAAATAAGTAAACTCTCTTTTTTTTCCAGACCTTTTATCTGTTTTTTTTTAAATTGGATATTTTACGTATTTACCTTTCAATGTTATCTCCTCTCCCATTCTCCCCTAAAACTCCTTATCCCATACCCCTTCCTCCTATTTTTATGAGGGTGTGCTCCAAACATCCTCCCAGTCCCATCTCCCTGCTCTCGAATTCCCCAACATAGGGGGTCCAAACTTTCAGGGACCATGGCCCTCCACTTCCACTGATGTCTGATAAGGCCACCCCCAATTACCTATACAGGTGGAGACATGAGTCCCTCCCTTTGTGCTCTCAGGCTGCAGGTTTAGACTTTGGGAGCTCTGGTTGAATCTTTTGATACTCCTTCTAAAAAGGACCAAAGCACCCACACTTTGGTTCACACATTGTTATTACAGTCTCCTTTTATTCCAACCTTCTCCAGATGGTCACTTATTAGCACCTGCCAACCTCTTACTATTATTGCTCTTTGGGGGCCTTTATAATAAGGAGTAGGCAAGTGTGCAATTTAAAGCGGATGCGTTTGAATTTTTCAAGTTGTAAACTTGAGCCATTTAGTGATAGGTCTCTTCCAAATGTAGCTTCCTTCCTTCTTTGGAAAGCAGAGATTCAGAGAGCTAGTGATGGTCCAGCAGCTAAAGATGTCTGCTTTGGTGGCTGCCAAGCCAGTGAATAAAGTTCAATCCCTGGATATCCTCACAGTAGAAGGAGAAAACCCTAACTTTCTCTTTGAGGGGCGTTAATCACCAGCTCTCCTTAGATTTTTGTCTTAAAGAACTGAAAGCTGAAAGAAGGAAATTCCAGGAAAAAAAAACTCACAAAAGTGTGGTGTTGATACACAAATATAAATATTTGAGAATCAAAACAAACAGTGTTACAAAGCATTTGGAATCCCTGAAAGGAAGCCTGCATGGGGATGTAGGGGGATGTGGACCAGGCTGCATCCGGTTGGGTTCATGATGTGAGTTCTTGGTATTTTAAACACTTGCAGTTAATAACGGGAACATAGAACTTTGAGAAGTCTCGGGCAGCGCTGACATGCAGGACAGTGGGTTTGAGCTAAAGCGGGGATTGCTGACATTGTTCGTGCCAGGACCACTGACAGAATTCCAGTGGGGCAGGGTGGAATGGGGGCCTGTGGTAACAGCATCAAGTCATGAATGAACTGCCATCTAGCCCCCTCCAAGGAAAATGAAACGCTTTTTTTTTTTTCTGCTCTAAAGGTTGGTGGAGTTGGCATGAGTTTGATCTGGTCCCAAAGTGGTTTTCTGCCACTCTCAAAAAAATCCAGGTCCACAGTTGGCAACCTTTGAGAAGAGAAGGGTATTCTCACATTCCTTGCTACCTGCTCACTTTGCTAATCCACGTGGACCCTTCAGTGACAGCAGAGTCCACATGAGTAACAGCTGGTACAGTACTTAAACCAGCATCCTTTGCCCGTCTTCCTTCTTTGCCATTCCGCTGGCCTTTCCTGTTGACTCACCCGACGGCCTTGGCACAGTCCTGGACCCTTCCTCTACTCCACTTGCCACTACAATAAGCTGACACATCCTGTTGACTTAACAAACAACAAAACCACAGCTTTATTTATATACAACATATGTACTTTACAATTCACCCACTTAGGACGTACAGTTTAGGGGCTGGAGAGATGGCTCAGTGGTTAAGCATTCTAGGGACCTGAGTTCAGTTCTTAGCACTTACACTATCTGTAACTCTAGGGGATCTGATGCCTCTTCTGATCTCCTTGTCCATGTACTCCCACCCTCACATATACATAATTACAAATAAAATAAATCTTTAAAAGGTAGAATTTGATGATTTTTATTTCCTGTAAAATTACCAATACGTGAAACAATCAGCACTGTCAACTTAAAAATATTTTTGTCGGGGATGGAGAAATGGCTCATCGGTTAAAAGCACTGACTCTTCTTCCAAAGGTCCTGAGTTCAATTCCCAGCAACCACGTGGTGGTTCACAACCATATATAATGATCTGATGCCCTCTTCTATTGCATCTGAAGGCAGCTACAGTGTACTCATATAAAATAAATAAATTAAATTTAAAAAAATTTTGTCATCCCAGGGATAAACTCTGTACCCTTTTGTTCCATATTCTACAATCTTCCCTACTCTTCTCACCCCCAAGCAACTATTGGTCTATCTTCTGATTCTATATATTTGGTTATTATACATTTTCATATGAGCATAATTATTTCATATGTGGCCTCTTGTGACTGATTTCCTATCTGAATGTTTCCAAGATTCCTTCTTGTTGTAATGTGTAACAACACATTATTCCTTTTCATGGCCAAGTAATATTTCATGATATGGGTACACCAGATTTAAAAATGCATGCATCAATTGATGGATCTTTAATAGTTTTTAAATAAGTGATGTTATATAATCTATAATGTTACATAAACATTAACTTATTTTGATTTTTCTTATACATATATCTAGCTCTTATGAAAACTAAGTCTACTCAATTGAAGAATGCCAAACTGTTTCCTAAAGCAGCAGCATGACTCTGAGGGCTTCAAATTCCCCAAATCTTCTCCAACACCTGTTGTTGTCTGACATTCTGATTCTACCTAACTGGTGTGTGAAGCACTATTTTCCTCTTACATCTTTTACTTAGACATTTTGTCCTTTCCCACTATTGGTGGCCTGATCTAGTACTTCACCTCACACAGAATTCTGGGTCCTGCTTTATATTTCCTAGCCACTTACTTTTCTGCCACTCCTGGTGGATTAAGGTTGGAACGTAGGAAGAATTCTGAAGCTTCTAGAGGAAATTGGATGAATACATGAGTTAGGACAGCAAGATTAATTTTATGTAGATTGCTACATTAGTAGGTCCTGACTGTGGATAAGACCAGAGTCATTGCTTTTCCATCAGCAGCTATCTGACAGGGGCAAGTGCTGTTGTTTGCCTCTGAAGCTCTCCTTAAAGCCCATTTGCTAAAGGATTGATCCCCAACAGGTAGCTGCTGAGAAGCAGGGCCCATCTTTAAGAGGTGAGACCTAGTGGGACACCTTTAGCTCACTAGGCTTATCCATTAGAAGGAGTTGGTAAAGAACCCTTTCTGTCTTCCAGTTCCTGGCTAGGGGAGCTAGTGGTTTTCCTCCATTGTGTGGTGGCACATACAATATACCACTACCCATGATATGCCATCATAGGCCCAAGGCAATAGGACAACCAATCATAGGCTTAAACTATGAGACCAAAATAAATCCTTTCTTTGTAAGCTTATTATCTCAGGTATTCACAGTGACAGAAATCTGATTACTACAGAAAGGCACATGATTTCCCTATTGGGATTTCCTTCTCTGCCCCAAGGTCTTAATGATGTCTATACATAATGACTATGATACAGTTAGAACGTGTGACACTTCCTAGCATGTTTCTTTGCTCTTGGGTTTGGGGTTGAGGCAATGGTGTGCTTGTCTGAGATGGTAGACTAGTTGATTTGAGTTAGAAAAATCTGTGCTCCTTGATTTTTTTTTTCATGAACGATTGATAAGGTGGGCGTGGAGTGTACCAAGAAGTGGGATGGGTGCCACAAGTGGGAGTAGTAACTGAAAGTGGAGTGTCAACTAAGACGGGTCCTTATCCTTACGGTCGTAAAGAGTCCCGTACATAAGACCAGGCTTGAACAACTAACGTCATATCAGAAGATCCAAAGCTCTAGGGCAAGGATGATATCAACTTGGCACAAGGCTGGGGAAGTCAAAGGCACAGAGGACTTTAGAGAGAGAGATGTTGGTGACAAGGCTGATAAAACTTGGCAATTGATCTAATGTAAACAGTAACAAAGAAGGAGGGAACAGGGAAGGCTAGCCGTTGGGTGGGAATAGAGATACCTTTTCCCAAGACAGGGAACCCTTGAAGAGCAGCAGATACATAGGGTAAGAAGAGGTCAGGAGAGGGAGAGTTAGACCAAAGGGCCTGGGAGACAGTCAGGATGTTGAGATATAGGGGTGTGTGTGTATGTGTGTGTGTGTGTGTGTGTATGTTTTTAACCTGGAAATGACATTTTTTTTTAAATCAGAAAGAGGTGGTACAGAGTGAGAAGAACAGGGCCAAGGCTAATTCCTGAGCAACTCCTATACTTAGTGTATGGCTAGAAGGCCAAGTACAGATACCAGCAAAGAAACACCACAGAGGCACAGAGGAGCTAAGGAGTGCTAGGTCCAGAGCTCAAACAGGAGAGAGTGGTCCATGGTGGGGGATGCTAAAAAGACAACAAGCAGAGTGTGGACTTGACTATGACTCAGCAACATTCTGCCTTCTGGTTTCCTCAAAATGGGAGGTCTCAGCTTCTGCTTCAGCGCTATGTCTGCCTGCCTGCTGCCACGCTCCCCCACTGTGATGGTCTCCAGCCCTCTGAAACTGTGAGCCCTGAATTAAACCCTTTATTTTATAAAGTTGCCTTGGTCCTGGTCTTTGGTTAAAGCAAGTGAAGAGTAACCAAGTGTCCTACTATGTGGCTGATTTTGGAGAAAGTTCTGTGGACTGTTGAGAACAGTGAGTGGAGTGCTCCATCAGAACCTGTTAAGTCTGTTTGATTTTATATCATTTGACTCTGAAGTTTCTCTGGTTTTTTGTTTTTTGTTTTTTCCTGGATGGCTTGTCTGTTGGTTAAAAAAAAAAAAAGGTGTTCAAATCACCCTGTCTTTGTATTGTGCTTAATTTGTGAGTCTTTAGAGGGTTCTTTTCTTAAGAGAAAGAGTTTTGGCTTGGAGTTTGAAAACAATGGAAGGCATAGTTAAGAAGGCAGCTGCTCATTGAAGATCTGAGAACCCATTGTTCAGAGGTGCTAATGGAAAATGAAATCCTCAAATGTATTCTGTTCCTGTAAAAGGAAGCTAAGTAGTATTCCTGAGGTTTGGGGAATAATGAACGAGGTATTGAAAATAAAACATCTGCCTGTTTTCTTATTTCCTTTCCCCTGTTTATTAAATTATTATGAAAATACGTCTGTGCAATACTCATGGTTTTTCTGTTTCTCCCTTAGGGTGTATTACCTAATTTCCCTGGTCAGTTAATACAAGTATCTCTCAGTTCCATCCACAATGAATTTATTCTGAGCACTTTGGAAGATTGCATGTTTTATCTTAGTTTGCCAAAGTAAACAAAGTCTCTAGTTTCTCTAGAATGATTCAATCTACCAAAAAGAAGTCGTAACGTCATGTGACAGCAAATTCGTGTTTTTCAAGCAAAACTACCTTCTACTTTAGTGTTTTCTCAGTTGGAAGAGAGTGGTGTATTTAAAAGTAAATTAAATTAAAAATTGTTCTTTGACACTTCCAGCATGTGTGTGTGTGTATGTGTTTCTTCCTGTTTTCCTATTCCCCTGGTGTGTATGTGTGTGTGTGTATCATTCTAATTATTTTCACCTTCCACCTTCTCTTACCTCTCTCCTACCCCTGTCAACCCCCCTCTTCTTCCTTACAAACTGTTGTCTCACAGTCATATCTTTTTGTTTTTCTTTGTGATCATGGGCTTGGAACTATGCACTAGAGGCTGGTGGCCTCACCAATGGGTACACAGCAGAAGACAATGACTTCCCCTCCAGTAGAACCTTTCAGTAACAAATAGTGGGGGAGGAGTGGGTAATTGGGCTTCATAAGCCCCTCCCCCATCCATAATGATTGTTCATAGGGCTGGTCCTCTGCAGGTCCAGTGCAGGTAACTGGGACTTTGGATTAGGAAAGCAGTGAGATGCTTTATTTAAGCAGGGCTTAATGGGGCCATCCATTAGTAGGAACGTGAGAGACAGGCGTGTTGAGGGTGATTTGAACTATGGGAACCTGGCTTAGATTTGAGAAAATAATTTTAGTATGTAGACTGCTCTTGGGATATTTTGGCTAAGAATGTGGCTAGTTTTTGCCCTTGCCCAAAATGTTTGCCTGAGGTTAAAGTGAAGAGTTATGGAATGAATAAAGGAAATCTCAAAACCATTTAGTATAGACTCTGTCCTGTCATTCATTCTTATGAAGAATGTTTTAATGAAAAGGAGCAAGCTGAGCAAGGAAAAATACAAAATATATAGTTCAAGAAGAAAAGGGACAGCAGGAAGTGGAATGAAGCTAGATCCTGTGTTTAAGGAGGTACATAGATTAAAGATATTAACTCGAATAAAGGCAGTGGTGACTCAGGGCAAGATCATACCCAGCTAAGCTTCCATTTTGTGAAAAGGAATTAAAGACCTAAAACACATTAGGTCCAGGTTTGTGTTAGTACACACCTTTAATACCAGCTCTCAGGAGGCAGAGTCATGTATATTTCTGAGTTCAAGTTCAGCCTGGTCTACAGAACAAATTCCAGCCAACCTTAGACAATGAAGGAAACCATCAAAAATAGAAAGCTGGTGAAGATGTAATTGAACAAGGGGCCAGATTCCAGCCCCAGCAAGCAGAACTTGACCGCTTCAGCCATGCAGTCTGGCTTTAGAGTCTAGGATAGAAGAAAGGGGTTGTGGAATCTCCCTCCACTACTAAGGAAAGCTGCTGTGTCTTTCCCTTCATGGAGGCTCAGAGAGGCCTGTGTGAAGCTGTGAAGGTGAAGCCTGGATTGCCTTTGAGATACCAAGAAGTTAGAGGTGCCAGGGCTGTGGGGTACCTGGTATTTCCTCACTATGCTCCCTTCCCTGTGCATTAGATGTTAGAAGTATGTGATCTGTTTTTTTTTTTTAATTTTGATTTTGTAGGAGACTCCAGTTATGAATCTCAGAAGATACTTTGAACTTGGGACTTTTATACATTGTTGGGCTACAAGCCTATGGGAGCTGGGAGTGGAGTGTGGTGGTTTGAATAGAGATGGCCTCCTAGTCTCATGTGTGTGAATGCTTAGCCCATAGGGAATGCCACTATTAGGAGGTGTGGCCTTGTTGGAGTAGGTGCAGCCTCATTGAAAGAAGTGTCACTTTGGGGGCAGTCTTTGAGGCCTCCTATGCTCAAACTATGTCCAGTGTGGCAGGCACAGTCTCCTTTTGTTGCCCGAGGATCTCAGCTCCTTATTTTTTTTTTTTTTTTGGTTTTTTGAGACAGGGTTTCTCTGTAAAGCCCTGGCTGTTCTGGAACTCACTCTGTAGAGCAGGCTGGCCTCGAACTCAGAAATCCACCTGCCTCTGCCTCCCAAGTGCTGGGATTAAAGGAGTGGGCCACCACCCCCCAGCTATCTCAGCTCCTTCTAAAGGACCATGTCTGCTTGCCGCGGCAACATGTCTCACCGTGATGATAATGGACTAAACCTCTGAAACTATAAGCCAGCCCCAATTAAATATTTTACTTTATAAGAGTTGTTATGGTCATGGTGTCTCTTTACAGCAATAAAACCCCAACTAAGACAATGATCTTATACTTCTTATCCCCCTGCCTTTACTTTCTGAATGCTGAGATTGCAGGTGTGTGACACCATGCTCAGTTTATACTGTACTGGAGGTCAAACACAGAGCTTCATATATTGTTGGCAAGTATTCTACCAGCACTGCCACATTCCAGTTTAGCATTCTGTATTTTAATACCACAATGAAAAAAAACTTGGCTCTCTCTCTTTTTTTTTCTGTTAAGTGATTTCTCAGGTGTCTGGGCCCTTGGCCTGATCTTGCCATAAGGTATCTTTCACAGATGAAGAACTGAAGAAGACGAACAGCCCTTCTTGAAGACAGAGTCTCCCAGACTCATTGTTGGAGGCTTGTTCGCTATAGACATTTGGTCTTAGAGAAATTTCATTTTTCTATATGAGACAAACATGCCTTAAAAATAGTCTAAACCCTTCAGCTGTGGTCAGGCTGTGACTCATGGATGTATGCAGTCCAGGATAGTTATGAATGCAGTCCAACAAAAATAATAAGCTTACTTAAAACATTATAATATTTCTTTTTCCCAAAAAATTATTTTGATAACTTGATTGCATGAACTTTGACAACATGGTTTTGCAACACTTTATTTTGCAGTTTGAGGTTACTTAGCAGTGGTGGGAGGTAGGAGTGGAGGAAACCAGATGGACAGAGGACCAATCAAAGTGGACAGATGGGCGGTGTCACCTTCTCTTTGAATACCTATGTGTGTTGGCCTAACTACTAGTCAGTACTACCTACTGAGCCCTCAGCTTCACTGTTACCGTTTACTTCCAAAAGGACCAGCTTATTTAGTGTCCACACCTTAGATACCTAGCTTCCTGCACATAGAGGATCAAGCTCTATGTTATTTGCTGTGCACTGCTGGTAAAGCTTCTCTAAGGTTGTCTTAATGATTGTGTTTTTAAAGACCTTTGTATGTATTTTAATGTCTCTACTTCATAGATGTTGTCTCCGAGGCCCTGAGATTTGGAGTTATTGCACATTTAGCTAGAAAACTCTTCACCTGAGGATTGGAATCCTGATTGCTAGATTTCAGATCTTCCTTCATTACCTTGCAATACAGCCTCTTTGCTATCTAAATAAAGCCAGGGATTCTTAGGAATAAGTGTGCAAAGAAGTGGAATAAAGTTGCAGAAGAATTTGGTGGGTATAAGGAAAAAATCTTAACCCTAATACCAATAAGGTTAAACACTATACAATAAAGCACTATAAATAAAAAGGAGAGGTTTCTCCTCTTTCAATTAGAGAAATTTACTATTTTTAAATAGTAATGCTCAGCACTGTTATGGGTACAGATTGGTAGCCCAGTAAATTAGCATAAATGGGGAGATATTTTGCTGGTGTTCCCTTTTGCTGGCTGCTGACAGCAGACATCAGCTCTCACTGCCTGGTCTACACTACGTATTGGACATTTAAAATCCACCCTATTGGTAGGATGCTTGCCTAGTATGCTCAAGGTCTTTGGTTGGATCCCCAGTACCACAGTACATTTTAAAATATATATTTTTTCTTCATATTAGAATTATTTATATTGTTGGTTGGACTTTTTGTCAATGGATAGCTAGAAATGATGGTTCAAAGGGACGCCCCAGTGCTCACAATTCCTTATGTTAATGTATTGGGGTTTTCTAGAGTAACAAAACTTAATAGATTTAACTGTAGAGGGAGGATTTGGTAGAGTGACTTACAAGTTGTAGTCCAGCAAATCCAGTGATGGTGCCTATGAATGGAAGGCAAAAGAATCTAGTAGCTGTTCAATCCACGAGGCTGGATGTCTCCTCTGGTCTACAGTATATGCTAGAATCCCAAAGAAGGCTCTAATGAAGTATGAAGGAAGTGTATGTAGTGAAGGAGTGGACTCGCTAGCGAGGTGAAAGCAGGCAGGCAGGCAGGCAGGCAAAGAGTAAAAGCTTCCTTCTTCCATAACTTTATAAAGCAGTGACTAATGTGTTTAGGACTGACCACTTAGGATTGAATAAGTTTAGCAAGCTCATTCCTGCTATCCTCTCTTTGTCTGTTTCTCTCTGTCTCTCTCTGTGTCTATCTCTCTCTGTCTCTCTCTCAACACTATTTTATGGTCTATAGCTCTTTCTCTATGGGCAGGCTCAGCTGGTGCTGTCATTGTTCAGGTCTCCTTTTAAGCAGACATATTGTTGCAATTTCATGGGTGTAGGTTTCCTGTCATATCTAGAAGGCATAATCTTGCAACAGATTTCTTGGCCCTCTGGGTCTCATAATCAATATTTGTTTTATATGTATCAGTATTTTCACTGCATGTATGTAAATACACTGCATGTGTACCTGGTTCCAGTGGAGACCAGAAGGGGGTACTTACTGCTCTTGCAGTGGACCTGAATTTGGTTTCTATCACCCAAATGGCAAATCACAGTCTGTAACTCTAGTTCCAGTGGATCCAACACCCTCTTCTGGCCTCTGAAGGCACCAGGTACTCATTTGGTGCACAGACATTCATACAGGCAAAACACTCACATATGAAATAAAATAAAGAATTTAAAGACATCATGGAAGAGATAATATACACAAGGACTACCCAAAGGTCCATATAACAGTGTTTGAGATAGTTACATGACTCTTCTATCTACACTCAGGATGTAGTCTCCTCAGTCATCTTCCATCATATTTTGAGGTAGAGACTTTTTTTAAAAAATTTTATTTATATGTATATGGTATTCTGCCTGTACGTATCCCTGTGGGTCAGAAGAAGGCACCAGGTTTCATTACAGATGGTTGTGAGCCACCATGTGTTGCTGGGAATTGAACTCAGAACCTCTGGAAGAGCAGTCAGCGCTCTTAACCTCTGAGCCATCACTCCAGTCCCCTCAGTTATCTTTTTTTATTCAAATTTCCATAAAAACTGGCTGGAGGTAGGATCATTTAAAGCAGAGTTTTAAAAACCAAGGTTAGTTTTGACTGGATAAATTCCAGCAGAATTATGTTCCTTAGGGATAGGAGAGAGTTTAAGAATGCCAGATAGAAGAAATACTTATTGTGGAGACAGGGGAAGATCTCTGTTTTCAGACAGACCTTAACTGAAAGAGGCTCAAGGCCAGCCAGTGAACATCCTTCTTATAGCAGGCCCTTCCATCAACCCCTGCCCAGATAGGAAACAGAATTGTTTGGAAGAAGAGTCTTCCATACTATACTACCTTTTCACACTGTGGGCTCCCCTGGCTGCTTTCAGAGCTGAGGTCATTCAAAGAGAATTTTTAAAAAAGGCTTAACAGCATGAGATTTCCCTAGCATGAGAATCTCATTAATTTATGAAGATGCAAATGGAAGGAGCTATTTGATGCTTGCTTTCTTGAAGAGCATCCATCTAACTTAGCTGACTGAGAAGATCAGGATGTTTAATACCAAGACTGAAAGGTCAGATGTTTCAAAGAAAATCAAGCTGTGGGCAAATGGTTTAATCAGTAAGAGTTTGGCCTGCTGTAATATTTGAAGGCTTTCTTCACTTCTCAGGAAAGTCCATCCGTGACACAGAATTGAGCTACCTAAATATCACATGCAAATACTGCTCAATGGCGTGAAGAAGGGCTGCTATGGCTGTGGGCAGTATTGATTTTCCAATAGAAATAGTCAAATTCCTGACTTCGGAGTGAGGTTAGCCCATTGGTTTTAGCATTTAAACAAACTCTGAAAGCCTCTTCCATAAAAAACCTCTGTCATAATATTTGCCTGATCTTATTGACTGAAATATGTCAGGATATACAAATGTTTGCTGTTGCTCCCAATAATCTGTAGTTAGAGGTTAAGGTCTTTTAATTTAGGATTAATGAGAAAATGTAAGTTTGACCATCACCTCATGGGGATACAAATAGGAAAGAAAGGAGTGAAAGCACCATTATTGAAGATAATATGATTCTATACATAAAAACCCTAAAAAGTCCACCAGAAACCTCATACAGCTGATAAACACATTCAGCAAAGTGGCAGAATACAAAATTAACACACACACACACACACAAAATCCGTAGCCTTCTGAGGTATAAACAATAAAGATACTAAAAAGAAATCAGGGAGATACTAGCCTCAAAAAAATCACGGCATAAACCAAACAAAGGAAGTGAAGAACTTGAAAAATAAAAATTAAAAGACAATTTTAAAAGAAACTAAAGAATATACCAGAAAATGGAAAGAGGTCCCATGCTCATGGATTAATAGGATTGCTACTGTAGAGTGGCTATCATACCAAAAGCAATTTATAGTTTCAATGCAACTCCTATCAAAACTGCAACACAGTTCTTCACAGAAATTGAAAAATATTATCCAGATACAAATCCTATAAGCTACAATATATACTGGTGTAATAGTGTCACAAATGTTATGGAAGCAACCAAGCACTTTTTAAAATTGGATTTAAGGGCCATTCCATGAGATGGACCCTATATCTGATTTGGTTAAAGTGGCCAAGAACCTGAGTCTAGATAAGTCAAGGGCCCTAGGGGAAAACATATTACTATTATTCTGCTGAGAAAACATAAAAATAAAATGACTCCTAATAACATATTTGTTATACCTATAGATCTATGCATCATTTAGTGATCATTAAAGAAGCTTCTTCTTGCAATAAACAATAATCAACACAGAGATTTACAACTGGACAATGTGCAGAGAGTGAGAGACTTTGATCCTTAAATGGGATGCCCCTATACCATACTCCCTCCCCCATGGCTCCAGGATCTATGTGGAAGAAGTGGTGAAAAAATTAGCCAGTCACAGGTCATGGATGACTCTAAGGAAATAGAATCTTCCAGACACAACAGGATGCATACATATATGAATTAAACTAAACAAAACTGGGACAGTATGCCCAGGACCTGCCCAAGTTCAAACCACACAAAATCCTAACACAGAGAAGAGGAAGTAGATACAAAGTCCCATGTCTAACAAGAAGGTGTTTGCAATTATTCCCACTGGGACAGGGAAAACCAGTTTTCTCCATTGGAGTGTCACTGAGTATCAACCACATTCCAAGTCAGGCCTCATGACCAGTGGTGGCCACCATAAAGCAGACTCCATGGCTGGTTTTAGGGTGTGTGTGTGTGTGTTGTTTTAGTGTTTTTTACTGGATTTACTTGTTTTTTTGTTGTTGTTGTTGTTTTGTCTTGACATTTTTGTTTTTGTTTTTCGAGACAGGGTTTCTCTGTATAGTCCAGGCTGACCTGGAACTCACTCTGTAGACCAGTCTGGCCTCAAACTCAGGAATCCACCTGCCTCTGCCTCCCAAGTGCTGGGACTAAAGGTGTGTGCCACCACTGCCCGGCTGACATTTTGTTTTTGAGAGAGAGAAAGAACATGAAGTTTGGTGAGGAGGGAGATGGGAAGGATCTTAAAGGAGTTGGAGGAAGGGAAAGAATATGATACAAAATATATTGTATGAGAAAATCTAAGTCCACTTACTTACAGCCACTAGGTTTTGACAAAGAGGCCAGTAACACAAAATATAATGATAAAACAATACAAAAATAGCATCTTCAACAAATGGTGCTGGCCAACCTGGAAAGCTACATGCAGGATAATAAAACCAAGTGCCTATTTCTCACCCTGGACAAAACTCTTCTCAAAAAGAACTCAACATTCTGAGTCTTATGAAGGATAAAGTACAACATTCTTTCACAGGAGAGGACAGGTTGAGCATAACCCCAGTAGCAAAGGCAAGGCCAAAAATTGTCAAATGGAATCACATAAAACCAGAAGGCTTCTGTATAGCAAAAGGTGAGTGAAGAGGCAGCTTGTAGAATGGGAAAAATATTTATCAGCTGTACATATGAGAAGTTAGTAAGTAGAATATACAAAGGAGAAAAACAATAACAAATCCCCCAAAACCTAGACATTAAGAAAAACAATTGATTTTAAAATGGAACAAGAAAGTAAATGAATGTAAATGGCTGAGAAATATTTTTTAAAATGTTTAGCATACAACCAAAGGACTCTATGGTACCACAGAGATACGTGCTTACCCGTGTTCATTACTACTCCACTCACAGTAGCCTGGAAATGGAAACCAACCTAGATGTCCTTCAGCTGATGGATGGATAATGAAGATGTGGCTTGATTATACTATTGAATATTATTGTTATCAGAAATGAAATTGTGACTGTCACAAAGAAGTTGATGGAGCGAATCATCCTGAGTGAGGTAACCCAGATCTAGAAAGACAAATGTTGCCTATTTTATCTCATTTGCAGATACTAGCTTTGATCTTCAGATGTGTATGTTTCATTTGGGACACACACAGAGGTCAGGAAATTATTATGAGGCCATGGAGGGGGAAATTTCAGTGGAAGCAAGATAAAATGTAGGAATATAAAATGAGAAACAGAAAGGGAGTTAAGTAGGGGGGAGGAATGAGAGGGCAGAGTAGAAGAGGAAGTACAGGGAGGGATACTCTAGACCTTTTTAAAAAGTCATCTGGAAATGTACTGCTGCAGAATCTTCCTAAACTAAACACATGAACATATAGAAAAGGAGTTTAAATGGAGTTACCCAATAGCAGGGGAATATACCCCCTGTAGAAAGCACAGGCTAGCAAATAAAAAGGGCAGCACTAGTCAAATAAGATATCGATAGATTGTTCTCCCAAGTTTTGTGCCACCATTGCTTAAGCATATCTTGAAGGCAGAACTCCACTGTAGATCAAATGGTTTGTAGCTGTGTTTACGTTTCTCCTTTGGTAGCATGCAAAGCACCTTTCCTTACCAAAGTCACTAACACAGGGATGTAGACAGCAGCTCAACTCCATGTCCAATGCGTTGTGTAGCTGTTGTCTTTACAAAGGACCATCACTTTGTGGAGAGCAACCTACAGCCTTAGCAACAGTCTGGGTTTTGGGGGGCGGCCTTCCCAATATCTGATTTGACTTAAGGCCCACTCTACAAGATGGTACCCACACTAGAAACTGTTTGAATGGCCAAGAACCTGAGAAGTATACACAAGCCCCCATCCCTAATCCTGAAGCTGTCTCCATTTGATAAATAAAAATTTAGTTCCTCCAAGGGAGTCTCACTAGGGAAACACACTACTCTTAAGTGTAGGCTGCTTGCCCAGTGGTAGAAACCAGCAGAAAGCAAACCCAATGGCGGAGCTTTTCCTTTCCTTTACATTTTACCTTAACTTTAATTTAATTTTTTCTTCTCTCTTTTTTATCCTACAGGTCCTTTGTGTATGTATTATGGCTTCCAGTTTAGTGATTTATGGGATTTCTGAGTGTGCAGACAGGTGGGTCTCTGCGTCTATATCTGGTTTTTGTGCCTTTTCTTAGGCTCTTTTCCTTCTTTTTGTCTGTTTTGTCCCATTCTGATGTGTTAGCTTTTGTTTTATCTTACTTTATCTTTTCTATCCCTTAGAAACATACTTGTTATCTAATGAGAGACAGAAAGCAGCTGGGTCCACATGGGAGGGAGGCGGAGAGGAATGAAGCTATGGCTATTTCTCTGAGTGCTCTGCTCTTCTCTGATGCTGTTCGACATTCTGTAAACTCTAGGCATCTCTGTCTCCTCACATTCTAATACAGAAAGTCCCATTAGGTAAGAAACCAAGGTGATACTTCGTTTGTGTTCAGTCTAGTGATAGTCCTACATCAACTATTGTTTAATATCTGAGAACAATTGTTGTATACATTTATTTCTGGTCATGTGGTTGATTACCGCAGGGTGGCAAGTTTGGCTCCACTTGCTTTACCATGTTTACGAGTGAAATTCTAAGGCCTCTGCAATTCTTACACATGGGTCAGCTTCTGTCTCAGTGAGATGTCCTTCAGAATACTTTTCTCAAAGTTCTCAAGTTCCCACTGTTTCTGGTGGCTGATATCATTTGGGGAACTAGGTTCATTTTGTTGGGGTACCCCAAGTGTAACTGAGAATACACGGCCTCTCTCCCTAACCTTCGTGTTGCACGTGGGTTCACTTAGATGCCAAAGAGGCACTGAGACAGGCATATGGATGTGATAGTAAGTGGTAGATACGGTGTTTCTGCTACATGATTATGTGAGGCCACACTTCCAAAAAGATGCTAACATGCTAACTTAATGTGGCTCTTACATGGGACATGTTGTTCTCTGATCTGTCATCACTCTACCTCAACACAGCCCCTTATCCATACACAGAGCCCTGCTGCTAATGTTGACACTCATAGTCCAGTTGTGCTATGATATCAAAACCCAGGGTCAGAGTGGTGGAGCAGGCACTATGTGAAGGGCACCCAAAGCTTTGTTCATTGCCTCCACTGGCTCTGTGCTAAATGTCAGATGGTCCTCATTGGTGGTGCATGGGTTTTGTCTGAAGACTCTTGGTACTGTTGTTTGGGCACACGTATACTTTATGGGTATGTTTGGGAGAAGAATTGGTGGAGGGTAATACGCCCCCTCCATTAACTTTTTCTTTCCTCTGCAGCAGTGGTTTTTGACATCAGAGTCTGCTTAGCAGATACCCATACTAGGGCTCTGCCTGGGACTAATTACAATAAAACCTCACTAATGGGACTTAAGCATCATTGTAGAAGATTCCTGAGGAGTTTCTGATTGGAGCCAGGCTTGAGAGCTAGTGTTTAGTTTTGGCTCACTGGGCTGGTTGCGTGTAGCGACTGCAGAGTTTAAGTTTCAATGTATTCCAATCTTGGACCTTCAGGCCAACATGTATAATATGGAATCTTAGATGAGCACATTAATATCTATTAATTTTGTTCAACACAGTCATATGTTGGCCTATGCCCTGAAATACCCATATATATCCTTCAGATTTGCAAAGAAATCTTTCAGAAATGTAAAGGATCTAGGGACGTGCCTTCTCTTCTTGGGAAAAATCTTATGCGGAGATTTTGTGATACCATTTTGATCCCAAAAGCAGCAAGAATTAGTGTGGAGAAAGCATGAGAATCGATATTCCTTTTCAAGGCAACTAATTCCAGGTAAGGCAAAGATTTTTCCTACAAAAGAGGGCTGTCGTAAGTGGAACAGAAAGCTGCATCCACCGGTAAAGGATGTTCAGGAGAATCTGATGGTTCAACGTTCTTGTCTTTGTCGATGTGCAATATTCCCTGTCTCATCATCCCAGCCCTTCTGAAGCATCCCTTGCCTTAGTATCGAAGGCCTGCTAGAGCTGGACACTTACCTTGTACCGAAACTCTAGGCCTAATCTACTCCGTTTCAACCTTGGAGCTTCTTTAAGGTGGCCATGGGTATTTCCTGACTGTTCACTTGTACTCTGAGATGAGAATTGAAATCCTTGAGTTTGCCATTTTCTTTCTAGGCTGTCTCCATGGTAATCAAAAGTCATGATACTTTACAGTCTTACAGTCGTCATTTTCTCCATGATAGACAAATTATATAGCCACTCAATCTTCCAGTCTTTTCTTTATGCCTGTCGTTTATCCTCTCACCATTGGTGAGAGTTTAAGCAGGCACCATCTATGAGGAGGGCATTTATAAACTCTTAAAGTGGTTGAACTTCTAGGTATGATTGAGACAAAAAGTTTTATCGAATGCATGAGGGAGAGAACAGCCAGAGGCTTCTAGAAGAGTCCAGGCTAAACATGGCCAAGAGACTGAGCTGGACCGTGATAGGAGAGAGAGGGTGGTTTAGTTAGGGTTCTACTGCTGTGAGCAGACACCATGACCAAGGCAACTCTTATAAGGACAACATTTAATTGGGGTTGGCTTAAAGGTTCAGCGGTTCAGTCTATTATCACCAAGGCAGGATTATGGCAGTATCCAGGCAGGCATGGTGCAGGAGTTGCAGAGAGTTCTACGTCTATCTGAAGGCTGCTGGCAGAATACTGACTTCCAGGCAGCTAGGACAAGGTATTCAAGCCCACGTCCACAGTGACACATCTACTCCAACAAGGCCACACCTAATAGTGCCACTCCGTATACAAACCATCATAGAGAGGGAGAGGGAGGAAGGAAGAGAGAGGGAGATAAAAAAACAAAAACAAGAACAAAGCAAAACAAACAAACAAACAAAAACAAACAACAAAAAAAACAAGAGGGCAAAGAGAAGAGAGGACCAAGAACCAAGAGAGCATGTGGCCAACATGGCTGGATTTTTTTAAGAAAAGAGAAGCAAAAAGCAGAGCTCAGGAGCTGGAGAGGTGCAGAGTGGGAGAGGGGGAGAGGCTGGGGTAGGGGTGAGAGGTGCCAAGGAACCTGGACGGTGGCCAGCGTCTGCCTTTATATGTTACATAGGCCCCTCAGTTAGCCATTTGTCCCGGGTTTCTTTGACTACAGCCATACTCTATTGGAGTCTATTTCCTGGAACAATTCCTTATGAAATTACTGTGTCAGGTCCCAAAAGAAAATGAACGGCAGAGCCATGGCTTAATTGAAGAAAATTGAATAAGTGGACTAATCCGGGAAGTATGGCCAGAATTGAGGGAACGAAAAAGAAAACATTACCCAAGCAAGGACCAGCAGCATTGAGAAACAGTTACCTCATCAGACCCTGAGGATTGCCAGAACCCCCGAGGAGGCGGGACTGTGGATGGCAGCTACTCAGTCTGAGCTGTGGCCACAGGGGGGTGCTGTGTTCACAGACTCTCTTAGTGGGCGGCCAGGGAGAGTGAGTCAATTGGCTTCTTTTTGGTTCATTGCCTTCTCACCATGGTACCTCCCGCTAGTCAAATCCAACTGGAGGCAAGGTTCTAGCAGGCCAGGTAGTGCGTTTTGTGTCTCATATCAGTAAGATTCCTGGGTGGAAAGTAAGAATGGGGGATGGAGAAGTTTGTTGGGGATCTCAAGGGAATGATTGGGCTAGGTGGAGGTTAGGGCGGGAACTAGAATAATTAGCAACTCCCCGAAAAGTTCCTTGAAGCAGGGACCAGTTTATCTTAGCCTTGCCACCTATGAATCTACTATGGAAGCTGGTGGGATGCTTGTGATTATGAGAATTGAAACAAAACCAGACACCAGAACAACCCTTTTTGTATTATCCTTGATCTTGTTTTGATTCTGTTAAGTCACAGAAAAGCTCATTAGTGAGGAAGTAATAAAACCAGGAAGAAACCCATTCACTTCTTGGCCACGCTTTCTGTTCTCTACTTGGACGCCAAAACCTTCCACCTCTATTTTTGTATTCCTGTCTTGATTTACAGTTCTGAAACCTCCCTTGATGCACACTAGGGGCAGTTGCCACTTATAGCACCTCCTCAAACCATTAGGAGCTGCACTGAGTGGTAACATCAGGATAGGAGTGGAAGGTATACCCAACAAGAGTGACACCCTTAGCTGAACTTCGTTGGTTTTTAAGTTACATATAACTCTGTAACCAATGATAGTGGCCCAGAGTACCTTCATTCATTATTACAGCATGTTCTCTGAGGTTTAGCTTCTTCTACTCCCCCCACCACCATGTGTGTGTATATATGTATATGTATATGTATATGTATATGTATATGTATATGTATATATATATGCATATATGCATGTGTGCATGTGTGTGTATATTATGTATGTATGCATGTATCTATGTATATCTCACTTTTTTTTTTTTTTTTGGTTTGGTTTTTTGAGACTGGGTTTCTCTGTGTAGTCCTGGCTGTCCTGGAACTCACTCTGTAGACCAGGCTGGCCTCGAACTCAGAAATCCACCTGCCTCTGCCTCCCAAGTGCTGGGATTAAAGGCGTGCACCACCACTCCCCGGCATATCTCACATGTTGAGCAAGCATGATGGTATTAATATTCCTTCAAGTATGGCAAAGAGTCTAACTTCTTCTGGTGCCTACCATTTCCTTTTTCCCTTCACTATATGTCTGTCACACAACACTAGAGATAAGCAGACAGGCAGCTTTCCCTGGAGTTTCTTTGGAGATATAATTCCTTACAATTGGAATAGGAGCAAGAGAGACTTGTACACAAATGTCACTCCCTAATGGAAAACACCAATCACGCACCTTCTGTCTCTTCCTTTTCTGGGACCAAGTCACAGGCATGATACTTATGGTCCATGTTGAACATGACTGATTGATGATAGCTATGGAAAGCCTGCCTGCTCGTCTTAGATATTCAACCTACCACTGGATTGTTATTTTAAAAAGCAATCGATCTAGTTTGAACCATTGTTTGCTGGGATTCCTATATGTGTAAACCTTAATCAACAAGTCAATATTCATTTGGCAGCAACATAGGACAACAGCAAATCAAGAAGCTTTGTCTGAGGTATTCTTCTGCTGCCTCAATCTCCCATCTATATAAACAAATGATTAAACAAGATATGTAACTGAAAATAAAGTTTTACTTGATTTTGTGTAGAAAGATGGATAGCAGAACTTGGGAGGCAGAGGCAGGCAGATTTCTGAGTTCGAGGTTAGTCTTGTCTTCTGGTCTACAGAGTGAGTTCCAGGACAGCCAGGACTACACAGAGAATCCCTGTCTCAAAGGGGAAAAAAAAAAGATGGATAGCCGAATGGAATAAGTGTATATCTAACACATGACATTTGTATTGTTACCTAAAATGTCTACTTTTTCATGTGTTTTCTTTTTTCTGGTTTTAGAGAGGTTTTCATATTTGTGGTTATCATACCAGATTGTGTGCAAGATATTTCAGAGAAGAAAACAACCACGACTGTGTCCTCTTTTTAGAAATAATCTTATTTTAATTGTATGTGGTCTGCCAAAGCCAGACTACATATTTCCCAGTTTAGTAAAGAGTGCTGATTTAGACAGAGTTTATTTCCACTTTAAGTACATTAATTCAGTATTACTATCTAAAATAGCACATCAGTGTTATGTCGCAGCATACGTAAACTTTTTGGTCACATGAACGCCATTGTTCAAGTGTCTTTGCTGTGGTGTTATGTGTGATGTTGCATTGACACCCTGGCCATGGTTTCTGTCTGTGCCAAATGCCTGTAAACACGGAAGAGGAGAGGAGCTACATGCATGTGTTATGAAACATAATAATTTCAAGTACAATTTCCCTCAGCTCATTGCTAAAATATCAAATCAGCTCAGGAAAGAATAAAAATGATACCCCTGGGAGCCAGGGAAGAAGGATCTGTGAGCAAATTCATTTTCTGTAAAAGCCTGATAGTCTGAGTTCAGATCCCTAGAACAGCCAGCTGTGGTAGCACACATCTGTAATCTCAGCACTCTTATGGTAAAATGGTGTCTTAGTTAGGGTTTTACTGCTGTGAACAGACACCATGACCAAGGCAAGTCTTATAAAGGATAACATTTAATTGGGCTGGCTTACAGGTTCATAGATGCAGTCCATTATCATCAAGGTGGGAGCAGGGCAGCATCCAGGCAGGCATGGTGCAGGAGGAGCTGAGAGTTCTACATCTTCATCTGAAGGCTGTTAGTGGAAGACTGACTTCTAGGCAGCTAGGATGAGGGTTTTAAACCCACACCCACAGTGACTCACCTACTCCCAACAAAACCACACCTTCTAATAGTGCCACTCCCTGGGCCAAGCATATACACACCGTCACAGATGGGAAGAGGAAACAGGAGAATCACCCGTAACCTAATGGACCTGTCAGAATGGAATATGAAACAAGCAGATGAAATAAGAGAGATCCTACTTCAAATTAGTAAAAGTTGAGAACCAACTCCCCAAATCTGTCATCTGACCTCCACACACATGCCATGGCATACATGCACTCACACTCACATACATATAACACACACACACACACACACACACACACTGTCTCCTTCCCTCCCTTGCTCCCCCTCTCTCTAAAAAACAAAACAAAACAAAAAACAAAACAAAAAAACAAAAAACAGGCTTTAGGAGCAACATCTGTTAGCAGCATTTTAGAGGAATCTGTAGTTATTGCTAGATCTATATTGTTATAAACAGAAAATCTTCCTACTTAGAGATAAGAAACCATCACCCCATCTTTGCCACAACTAACTACTTCCTAGGTCAGTAACAGGACAGTTTGTAGGAAAGACTTATAGGTGTAAACGGGTTTATGGGAAGACAGGGTTCAAAAGATAAATACCCAGTAAACACGAAGAAAACTGCTTGTCTTGGCCATCAGAGAAATAAAAATTAAAACTATATTACAATGTAGTCAAAATGACTATCACTAAGAAAACAAACAGCTGGTCCCAGAGATGCCCCACTGATTTCTGCTCTCACCCCCAGCCCTCTCCTGCCCTCTCCCCCCACCTCATCACCACCTCCATACCCCTCCTCAACCCCTCTCCCATCTCGTTCCCTCTCTTCATCCACCTTTGATGACTATTTTGTTTCCCTATCTGAGTGGGATTCGTGCTTTCTCCCTTGGACCCTCTTTATTACCCAATTTCTTTATGTCTGTGAATTATAGCATGGTTATCCTGCACTTTATGTCTAATGTCCAATTGTAAGTGAGTACATACTATACATGTCTTTCTGGGTCTGTCTTTTCTCATTCAGGATGATATCCTCAAGTTTCACTCAGTTGCCTGCAAGTTTCATATGTCTTTGTTTTGATTAGCTGAATTGTATTCCATGTATAGAGATGGACCACATTTTCTTTATCCATATTTCCATTGAGGGGCATCTAGGTTGTTTCCAGTTTCTGGCTATTACGAATAAAGCTGCTATGAACATAGGTGAGCAAGGTGGGCCTCAGTGAAGAGGAGGTGCTTAGTCCTGCTGTGACTAGATATCCTAGGATAGGGTGGTACCCAAAGGGAGCTTTCTCTTCTCTGAGGAGAAGGGGAAGGAGTAACTGGGGGGGGGGGTGTAAGAGTGTGCCTGGGAGGTGAGGTGAGGGTGGCTGTGATTGGGATGTAATGTAAATAAAAAAATAAATTATAGGAAAAAGTAAATGTAAATGTAAAATCACAACAAATACAATTATTTATATAAAGGAAAACAAATAAATAAAAGTTTGAATTAAAAAAAAAAAAAGAAAGCTTTTGGACTGGGATATCGTGAGGACAAGATGAACCTGCTACTGTCTCCTGGCTTATGGTGAGTCCTAATGGATTCGCCACCAGAGGATTTAGATTTAATACAGATACAAGATTAGCATTCTAGTTGTTGCACCCCGTGATTGAGTTACCATTATTTCTGAACTAAGTTTGTGTGGTGTTTCCCTTCCTGGGGCAGTTCTACTGGGTTCCAGAGAGAAAGATCACTGCTGTGCTTCATAGACCAATGACTGCTTCCTTGCCTTGGCAGTTTGCATTTTTTCTGATACTACTGAAGCCAGGGCACAGGATGACCACTTTCAGGTTAGATACAGCTCAAACCATCTGAGACATATGTCCTAAGTGTGTGGTGTCTTCAGCAACAAGGGCTTGCCGAAAGATGTGCCACAGATAAGGATAGCTATCACTTCCAGTCAAAGAACAACAAATGGAGGCAATCTCAGAAAACTACAACTGGACACAATACAGAGATCAGCAGATCACGGGAGCTCAGCCACAGTGGATACGTCTATATCACAGCTCCTGCATCTATGGCTCAGGGCACTTCCCAGAAAAGGGGGAAGAAAGACTGAAAAAGCAAGAATGCCAGGAACACTACTGTGAAACAATGCCTCCTAAAAATGGCTTCATAAACAAAACCAGAACAAAAAAATAAAGAAAGAAAAAAGAAAAGAAAAAAAGAAAAGAAACAGCAACAAATGCTGGTGAAGATATGGGGATAAAGGAAGCTTACAGACAGATAATGAGGGCACAAACTGATCCAATCACTATGAAAATAAGTATGAAAGTTGATCAACGGCTTAGGACTACTGTGTGACCCAGGTCTGCCACTAACATACCAACATATTCGCGTTTATGGGAACATCATTGGCTCTTTGTGATAGCCCAGGATAGATACACACTTTTATGTATAAGGCTAGATTTTAAGCTCTGTTCGTCCTACCTCTACTTCTCATGTCCTGGGACTACAGGCCCACAACACCAAGCTTATTGAAGCACTATTCACAATAGTTAGGTTATGGACTAAGCCTCCATCAATAGATGAATGGATAAAGAATATATATATCTACACAGTGGAGTTGCACTCAGTCATAAAGAAGAATTAAGTTATTTTGTTTGATGGAAGATGTATGTAACTAGGTTAAACAAAAAAAAGTCAGATGTCATCCACCTTTAAAAAAATCGTTTTGAGACAGGATCTCTCACCAAGTCGCTCTGCTGACTGTTTAGTGAGCTCCAGGGACCTGCTGATTCCTTATCCCCAACACTCTGTTCACAAAGCACATGCCACCAGGCCCCATCCTTTTGTTCAGTCTAGGATACCCAATCCTTGGGATTAGGTAATTGGCATTTAGTGTGAGTCTCCCAGCATGGTAAGTCCAATCCAGATTACGTCCTCATAGATACAGTTAGAAGTCTGCCTCTGACAGGGCTCTAAGTTCTACCAAGTTGATAATCAGTATTACTGCAACACTTGTATATCCATCTATAATAGATTGAAATTGTTGGATATGATTAGGTAACTATGTAAGGGGTAGAAATAAATCCAAAGCTGAACACACTGTTATGCAGGAATCTTACTAATGTTAGTAACATTGAGCTGAAGGAATCAGACATCACAGAGTACACTTTAACGTTCTATTCTAATTAAAGTTCAAAAAGAGCAAAAGCACCATAAATGTCCATATAGATGGAAGGAAAAGAAAGATCATAGAGTAGGTGGATATCATCAAATTAAAGAATTGTATTCGGGGTAAGATTGCTTATAATTCAGAAGTGAATACTAGGGAGTTTCTGCCGCACTAAGTACCTACATTGAAAAATAACAAATAAACAACCTAATGATGCACATTAAGACCTTGGAAAAACAAGAACAAACAACACCCTCCCCCAAAAAAGTAGATACAAAGAGATAATTTAAAAAATCAATTAAATAAGGATGAAAAAAATACAAAGGTTCAATAGAACATGTTTTAAAAGATTAACAAATCTTTAGCAAAACTAACCAAAAGTAAGAGAGGTGCTTAAAATTGATAACATTAGAGATAACAAGTGAGAAATAACAGCAGACATTTAGAAAGTTCAGGGAATCATAAAGACATATATTAAAAACCCATGGTTCATTAAACTGGAAAATTATAAAGAAATGAATAAATTTCTAGGTGTATGTGGCTGGTTGAGGTTAATTCAAGGTAAAGTAAACAATTTAAACAGACACATAATAACCAGTGAGATAGAAACAGTAATTAAAAATATTTTAATAAAACATCCAGGGGCAGGTAGATTATGCATGAAATTCTACTAGACCTTCAAAGAAGATCTAATACCAATATTCCTCGTTATTTTACAAAATAAAAAATGAAGGAACATATCTGATTTTTCTTTTTTATAAAGCTTAGTATAATCCTGATACCAAACCAAAGATCCAGCAAAAAAGAAAATATTATACTGTCTTAATGAGTCCTAATACTATAATAAAATATCATGACCAAAGTAACTTAAGAGGAAGTGTAGGACCCCAAAAGGCTGCTATGCCCTGGCTGAGCCTTTCCGTATGCTGGTGTCTACTAAGTAACATTCTGTGGTTCCTCTAGGATCAAAACATCCTGACTAAGGCATGGTGCCCCAGGAAGGGAATTTACTCTTGACATCCTATTGCCCCCCAAGTTGAGTTCCTGTTTTTTCCTGAGCTTGTGTTTTTCCTTCCCTGGCTTGGTGTATATATTGAACCTGCTCAGTAAAGGCATTGGCATTCTTTCACAACGGATGACCCGAGTCTGAGTATTCCTTTAATCCCCCAGGCCTACGCCCGAGCTCGGTACCGCGGGCAGCGCCGGTGCTGTCAAGGAAGGACTTATTTGGCTTACACTTCTATATCACATGGAAAGAAATCAGGACAGAGACTCAGACAAGACCTGGAGGCAGAGCGGATGCAAAGGCCGTGGAGGGGTGCTGCTTACTGACTTACTCCTCATGGCTTGCTCAGCCTGCTTTCCAAGACCACCAGCTCAGGAATGGCCACCGACAGTGGACTCAGCCTTTGCACGTTAGTCATTAATTAAAAACATGCTTTACCGGCTTACCTATAAGCTGATCTTCTGGAGGCATTTGCTTTCTTTAAATTTATTTCTCCTTTTACTAAACATAGATTCTTTCTCATGTAATATAATCTGAATAAAGTTCCTCCTCCCTCTATTCCTCCTAGTTCCTTCCCACCTCCTTTCCCATCGGGATCCACTCTTTTTTTCCTCTCATTGGAACAGAACAGACTTCTAAGAGATAGCAAACAAATAGAACAAAATAATATATAGTAAGATAAAACAAAACCCACCATATCAAAGTTGAACAAACCAAGCCAACAGAAAAATAGAAGAAACCCCCAAGAGAAGGCACAAGATTCAGAAACCCACTCATTCACACATTAGAACTGTCAAAAAAAAAAAACCTACTAAAACTGAGAGCGATAGTATATTTGCAGAGAACCTGGTGCAGACTCATGTAGGTTCTATATTACTAGTTCAGTCTCCGTGAGTTCATAAGTTCCCTCTGTAACTTTAATTTTTTTTCAAATCCTATTTTAAATGATGGTTCTTAAATGCTCTAACCTCCCTTGTAGCCCACCACCCACCAGAGATAGTGGAGAAGAAGGATACCAGGGAAGTGGACCTGTTTACAAATGGTTTTTGGAGACACTCCCGATGTGTTGACAATAGTCAGGATCAGCTGAACACGGGTGATAGCATCTGATCAGCTGAACACGGGTGATAGCATCTGCAGTGAGCTGGACTGTCTTGTGTCAATCGTCGATCACGAACGTACCCACAGGCTGGTCTGGTGGGGGAAATTTTCTCAGTTGAGGTAACTTTCCCCTCGATGACTCTAGCTTGTGTCCAGTTGACAAAGACTAAGCAAGATACATGAGGAGCTAGCGCCTTTTCTCTCCCTTAGGTTGTCTCATTACTCAACAGCATTCACTTTAGAACATCCTTATTTATACTAATGTGTCCAAATGTGCTCTCTCTACTTTTACCTAAAATGGTTTCAGATGTTCAGATCTGATACTGAGACTCTTCATTTATTTGAGTTGATTTCTTTGCAGCGTGAGACATAAGGGTAGAGCCTCATTCTTGTACATGTAGATATTCAGTTTCCCCAAAACCATCTGTTGCTGTGGCTATCCCCCACCCGATCTGTCTTAGTTAGGGTTTTGCTGCTGTGAAGAGATACTATGACCAAGCAACTCTTATAGAGGACATTTAGTTGGTGCTGGCTTACAGGCTCAGAGATTTCAGTCCAGTATCATCAAGGCAGAAGCATGGCAGTGTCCAGGAAGGCATGGTGCAGGAGGAGCTGAGAGTTCTACATCTTCATCCAAAAGGAAGCCAGGAACAGATTGTTTCCCACGTGGCTAGGAGGAGGGTCTCAAAGCCCATCCCCACAGTGACACACTTCTTCCAACAAGGCCATACCTCTTAATAGTGCCACTCCCTGGGTCAAGCATATTCAAACCATCACCTTTCTCAGTGTGTATTTTTGGCATCTGTAAAAATATCAGATGGCTTTAGGTGCATGGCCCCATGTCTGGGTCCTCTCTTCAAAGCCATTGATCTGTCTCTTTTTGTTCCAGTACAATGCTGTTTCTATTGCTTAGAGTTACTACTCTGTTGAATAGTAGAACTTGAAATCAGGTATGGTGACATCTCCGCCAGTATCCTTTTTGCTCAAGATTGCTTTATTGATCCAGATTACTTTTTATTTCTGTATTAATTTTAAGTTTGTTCTACTTCTTTCAATGATTTTGTTTTTAATCACATTGCATCTGTATCTTGAGTCCATTTACATAATTTGTAACCTTTTCTGATTCATTACATACTGAATCTTCCCGAGTGTCTGGGGTAGAGTGAACTTGATCATGGTGAATGGACTTTCGGATGTGTTCTGGATTTTGGGCATGTGGGTATTGCTGCATCTACGTTGATCTGGGATCAGGCTGCAGTTTCATCCTCTTCTGCTCCTGTGCTTTCATCTGGTTTTGGTATCAGGGTAACACTGACTTCATAAAAATATTTCAGGAATGTTCTTCCTGTTCTTAATTTATAGAACATTTTGAGGTACTCTACCCTTAGTTCTTCTTTGAGATTCTGGTCAAATCTTCCAATAAATTCATGTGGACTAGCACTGTTTTTAGTTGGGAGATTTTAAACTGTTGCTTCAATGTCACTGCTTTTTATGAAGCTTTATTATTTTGCACACATAGGTGTAACCTATGAAATTAATAGAAGAGATGGGTAACTCTGAGTAGGACCAGAATCTTTGTATTCTCTGAATTAAGTTAGTATAAATTGAAACCAGTAATATCACTTAGAAACATCAAATATAATGTCCCTAATAATCTCAAAGGCAATATCTATAGAATGTGCACATACAAATTAGAAGGAGCTGGCCATTGTGTCTATGCCTGTAATCCTAGGATTCTCATTCTCTCTCTTTTTGTCTCCCTGTCTCTGTCTTCTCTCTGTGTGTCTCTGTCTGTCTTTCTATCTCTCTGTCTCTGACTCTCTTTGCCTCTCTCTGTCTGAATGTCTGTGTCTGTCTCTCTCTGTCTTTCTGTCTCTGTCTCTATATATCTCTCCATGATTCTCTCTGTACCTCTGTCCATCTCTCTGTCTTTGTCTTCATCTCTCTGTCTCTTAGTTTGTCTTATTATCTCTGTTTCTATTCCTGTCTCTGTCTGTTTCTCTGTCTGTCTGCCTCTCTCTGTTTCTCTGTCTCTGTCTCTGCGCCTCTCTCTCTCTCTCTCTCTCTCTCTCTCTCTCTCTCTCTCTCTCTCTCTCTCTCTGTGTGTGTGTGTGTGTGTGTGTGTGTGTTATTAAAGCATCCTCTCTAACTGTACCCAGGTATTTGGCAGTTGTGCCTTAGCAATCACACTTTAGCAATCTGCCCTAGCAAGCGGCAGAAGTGCCTCCAGATCAGTGCTTATCTAGCCTAGGAGAGTGAGGGTGAGAGGGAGAAATGGGGAGGGTAAAGCCAATGTAGTTAATTAATTTATTAGTTGATCAATTAACTAGCTCAGTCACAAATTCCATCTGATGACTTAAACCCTGTGACCTTAGATCACAATCCCAGCAGTGTGACTGTGAAGGTAGAGAGGGAGCTTACTTCTCATCTCCACCCAGGATCTTCTGAGAATCAGGCACATGGTCACAATTATTTTTAAACATGATTTTCTCTTTTCTGAAGAAGCAAAGCCAACCAAGGAGCAGGAGACTGGCCCACAGATGACAGGGCATCTTTACTAGTTTACTGTCAACTTGATTTCTACCTCCGCGTTTTAGTGGCGTTGATTTGATTGATTTCCGTTGGAGGAAGGAGGAGACACACATTTCCCTCGAGGTACAGTGCCGTCCACCCTCAACTGAAAGGATTTCATCATTGGTAGAAGTAAGGACAAAACAGGAATACTAATCCCGGGTTACAGCTGCCAGGCAGAAGCTTTTCCACTAACAACTCTGGAGGGGAAAAGATGTTTAAAGACTGGATACTCTGAAGTACATCTTCAGCCGTCAACAGATCTTAATCAGGGCTTTTCTAATTCGCCCAGCTGCTTGTACTCTGGTGCCTGTAGAGCCAAGGCAGAGAACCCGCCCAGACAACACAGGCTAAATAGCAAACAGATGCCTGGCGTGCCAAAGAACTCTTTAGTCAGGGCACCGCCAGAAAGCAGTTCAGCCCCGGAGAGATAGCTTTATCTTCTTTGCTTGAGATGATCAGATTTTATAAGCAGGAGTTCCCTTTTGCCTTGTGAGGAAGCAGAGACCCAAATCCTGCTCTTGGCAGTCACGGACCTAAGCGGAGGCTTTCGTCTGTCTACTCGCTTCCCTCCTTTCCACTCCCTAGGTATCGCTTTTTGCTCCCTGTTCCCTGCTTTTGTTTGTTTGATTGATTTGCTTTGATTTTAGTCTCCGCAGATCCAGCAAAACCCCTAAGCTCACGCTTGCTGTCTGAGCAGCGTGCATAGCCAGTTTAATCTGGATGCGACCTGGGGACATCAACTTTGGTTCAGATGTTTGTTACAAAGGCGTCTTGGGTTGCTCTTTGCAGTCTCAGTTTAGGGAGCGTCTTCAAAACCGCATCCTACCCTCTCCCTCAGGGACCTGACTCTTACACAGCCAGTCCCACTAATCCAAAACAACAAACAAACAGATAGACAAACAAACAAACAAACAAACAAAAACCTGTGGATGACGTCCAGATGGGAGCTTGGTTTGACCTTGCCTCCCCGCAAGGACCAAACGGGAGTGCTCCCTGGTGAGGGGTCCGCCCTTCCTCCCAGTCTTTGGTGGGGCGCGGGTAGGTAGGCAGGGATCTGGATCTGGTTAGGGGAGGGGAAAACCATGGTCCTAGGCGCTTTCTTCAGTCCCGGTCTTCTCAGGCTCCAAAGAGGAGGAGGGACACAAGAGAGGAGGGACTGGGAAGGAGTCCCATCGGTGCACATCCCGCCCTGGGTTTAACCCACACCCTCTGTCTCTAGTCTCCGATCTCTCCTACCCCCGTCTCCGGCCATGAGCCCCCCTTTCAGCTCCGGTGTCTATGTGAGCCGCAGGGTAGCCCTGCTGCTGGCCGGGCTGACGGCCGTGCTCCTGCTGGTGCTAGTGGCTCTGGCTGCCTTGTATGGCAGCTGTGCGCACGTCCAGTCTTCGGAGCAGGATAGCCCCCCGGAGGAGGACTACGAATGGTGGCCTCCCGAGGACTGGGAGTGGGAGCAACGAATCCCCTCACATGGCCCCACGGTGGAGACCTCCCAAGACTTGCAACCTCTGTCGGGGCCCTGGGATCATCTGCGCCTGCCTCCCTGGCTTGTCCCGCTTCACTATGATCTGGAGCTGTGGCCCAGGCTGCAGCCACATAACCTGTCCACAACGAATTTGACCTTCACGGGTCGCGTGAACATCACTGTACGCTGCACAGTGGCCACCTCGATATTGTTACTGCACAGCGTCTCTCTGAATTACAAGCAAGTGGAAGTGTGGGGTCCTCTGGCCCCGGACACTAGGAACGCCACTGTAGGCCGCGTGCCCGTGGAGAATGTGCGGTTTGCACCGGACATGCAATATGTGGTGCTGGATCTGGGCCAATCCTTGGATCCAGGTAGCAGTTATGAGCTGAATTTCGACTTCTCTGGCCAGGTGCTTCAGGAAGTCTCAGAGGGGCTCTTTCTGAACCTCTACACTGACCAGGATGAGCTCAGGTAAGGGATTATGTCCCGGTCCTGCATGCAACCCCACCCGCCTGCAGTGTTCGTCCATTCGATGCATTTTCTATCCTGAGAAATACATTTTCTCTTCTAGAGGTGAAGGCTTTCCTTCTTTCCCCTCCTTTGAAACTTTGCTGGGATCGTTCATTGAGACCCAGGTCTTTCCTCTGGTAACTTTTCAGTCTGGTAACTTTTCACTTCTGCCTGTCCAATTTGCCAACATTGAGGTTGTTTTTAACCTAGGAGTTTTTCGGTTTTGTTGTTGTTTTAAGAAAGCCTTTCTCGGGCTGGAGAGATGGCTCAGTGGTTAAGAGCACTGACTGCTCTTCCAGAGGTCCTGAGTTCAAATCCCAGCAACCACATGGTGGCTCACAACCATCTGTAATGAGATTTGATGCCCTCTTCTGGTGTGTCTGAAGACAGCTACAGTGTACTACTCATAAATAAAATAAATAAATCTTTAAAAAAAAAAAAAGAAAAGAAAGCCTTTCTCTATCCGGAATATTTGAGCCTTCTAAACAAATGATTCCGTTCTTAAAGATTGGTACTTGGATCAAGAACTGCTACCAAGAGATCCCAGAAACACACTTGTTTGAATCTACTCCCCACCAAAAGGATCAGAACCATCCAGTGTTTCTGGCCTCAAAGTTGGGAGAGGCTAGAAGCATCTTCCCGTGCTCTAAGATTCGCTGCTAGGAGCTCTGAGCTCTCAGCTTTGCCCTGCCCTGCCCTGCTCCACCCAACCCGGATAGCACCCCCACAGCAGGGCTGTCTGTTCCCATATCCTTTTCTGTGTGTTTTCTTTTACTGAACTTCAGAATAGCAATTCAATGATCTGTCCCGCCGCCCCCAGGGCTCTTGTCTCCTTTTGCTGACAATCTGTGGCATATGATGCGTTCTACCAAGCTTCTGAGCCAGACCTTTCTGGGATTCCTCTGCTGGGATCTGATCCCACAAAGCTGTATATATGTTCTTCTTACACTCGCTTTCGGTAATTTCTCTGACGGGGTGTTTCCAATCACTGCCCAAGAATTTTCTCTTGCAGTACTCTGAGGTCACACTACTGAAAAGCTGCCAATTTTGTGAAAATTAGCAAATAACTTCATTCATTCATTCACTGGAGGAACGTTTGTGGTCGGCACAGATTCGTGTATATTGCCCTTTATTAGAGGAAATGTTTGTGGATACTGGAGTGGGGGTGGGAAGACAGGAACCATATCGAAGTATATGCTAAACCACCTCTAACAAATTTTGTTCAAAGTTTCAAAGGTTTTAAATAAGTTTAATGAGCCCCTTTAGTGGATACACTGTCTTAATCTTTAGAGGGCAATGTGTTCACTTTTCTTCTGTCAATGAACTGATTCTTGAAAAACAACTTGAAATTTTCTCTTAAGAACGATGTGAGAACCAAGTTATGCTACACCAAGAATGGTTTGACATAACCGAGCCTCAGTCTTACTGATGAAAGAGCTGAAATGCAGGGCACATCTTGCAGAGGTTTCTACTGTTCGTAGGTCTTGGCTTGTTTGCTGGACCCTTCCTTCCTTCTCTCCTGGTGGGGAAAGCTAACCTGTCCTGTCTTTCATTATGTCCAGGTAAGCTAACATGGGAGAGGAGAGACCCAGTCCATTTTCCTATTGTACCAGTCAAGATGAATCAAATTTTCAGAACACCAAAGCCCAGAGAGAGTTCTAGAATTAGAGTTTCTGAAGAGCTATTACCAACAAGTTGTTCTGCCTCTGCTTCTAGACCCAAAACAAAAATATGTTTGAAGCTGGGGGTCACAAAGAACCTGTACCGAATGAAGGCTGGTGGTCCAGGAAACTGTGAGGGCTGAGCGGGCCCTGGGTTTGTCTGCTGAGCCTGTCTCTGCACTTCCCTGAGTCTGGTCCTCCATCCCTGGAATAGATACAATTAACAGTCAATGTTAGAACACTGTGACAATGAGATGAGGCAGGAGAAGCCTGTAAGTGAACAGTGGTGCAGGCTAGAGGGAGGTCAGCTTAACCTAGGCTCCTCGTTATCCAAGCACGGAAACTGGAAACTGCCAGGTTCTGGTGCATAGGAGTCTAAGAAGGTTGTCAGGTAGGAAAATGCAAGGGCGTGGGGAGTGTAGAGGGCTTCAAACAATAGGTGCAAAGTTTCATAAGATGGTATAGACGTTCATGTAAGTTACCAAGTTGAGGGTAGTCTGTTCTTTTCTGTTTTTCTTTCTTATTCAGTCTTCTCTCATACATTACATCCTGACCACAGTGTCCCCTCCCCTCTCTCCACCCAGTCCCCCTCCCTACCTCCCATCGTCCCCAGATCCATTTCCCTCCAAAGGGCAGCTCTCCCAGGGATATCAACCAAACATGGGATATCAAATCACAATAAGACTAGGCACATCCCCTCATATTAAGGCTTGGCAAGGTAACCTAGTAGAGGGGAAGGGTCCCAAAAGCAGGCAAAAGAGTCAGAGACACCCCCCCCACTCCCACAGGAACACCAAGCTAAACAACCATAACTTATGCAGAGGGCCTAGGTCAGACGGTTCATGCTCCATGGTTGTCGGTTCAGTCTCTGTGAGCTCCTCTGAGCCCAGGTTAGTTGATTCAGTGAGGCATACTCTTGTAGTGTCCTTGACCACTCTGGTTCCTACAAACCTTCCTCTCCATCTTACAAAGGATTCCTCAAGTTCCACCTCGTGTTTGGCTACGCGTCTCTGCATCTGCTCCTGTCAGTTGCTGGATAAAGCCTCTCTGATGATGATGTTAGGCTCCTGTCTACCACTAGCCGAGTATCGTCAGGCATCATCTCATTGACTTTTAACCAGTCATGTTTGGTTCTATGACTCTGAGCTATCCAGACTCTGATTCCTGATCCTCCGGGCACTGTCAGGCAACTGCTCATTCTTATGATATGGGTCTCGAGTTGGGTAAGTTATTGGTTAGCCACTCCCACAAATTCTACATTACCTTTACCTCAGTGCATCTTGCAGGAAGGACAGATTGTAGGTTGAAGGGTTTGTGGCTGGCTTGGTGCCACTGGAAGCGTTGCCTCGTTATAGGAGATGGAGGGTTCAGGCTCCACATTCCCCCATTACTAGGAGTCTTTTCAAGGGTCACCCTCACAGAGTCCATGGAGTTTCTATTGCATTAGGTTTTTACTTCACCACCAAAATGCTCCCCTCAGGTCTAGTTGTTTTCCCACTATGCTCTTCCTCCAATCCTCCAATCTGATCCCGCCTGTTCCCATCCTTCAACCTGTCCCCAGTCCACCTGCAAAATCTATTCTATTTCCCCTTCCCAGGTCTGCAGGAGGCTAGAGGATGGAAGGTATTGGCTGGATAGCTACACCATGCCAAGAATAAAAATAAATATGATGGTGGACACTATAGAAATGACTGCCCAAGATGGCTTCTAAGGGAGTCTAGCCAGGCTCTGGTGAGGAACTGAACATGTAGGAGCCCAGAAGAGGATATTTGCATCATTGAAAACCACTGAGCCTTGGTTATTGTGAGGGAGCAACTCATGTCACACCAGACCAGAGAATGCAGTCACATGGATCTGGCCAGGAGGCGAACTCTTCTCTTTTTGAAAATTCTCCTCTTTCTTTTCCTTTTTCACTATGACATCTGGGAGTAGAAAGATGTATCTTAGATTTCTTTTTTTTTTTAAAGATTTATTTATTTATTATATATGAATACACTGTAGCTGTCTTCAGACACACCAGAAGAGGGCATCAGATCTCATTACAGATGGTTGTGAGCCACCATGTGGTTGCTGGGATTTGAACTCAGGACCTCTGGAATAGCAGTCAGTGCTCTTAACCACTGAGCCATCTCTCCAGCCCGTATCTTAGATTTCTTATCCTAAAGAACTAGTAAGTCCTGAAAGAAGTTTGGGTTTTGAACTGACTTTCCCCGACACAAGACTGTTTTACACAGTGACAGTGAAGCTCCTCTACTTGATGAGCTTCCAATTTTATTTTTTCTGTGTCATGAGTGACAATATAGATCTCAGAGTGTGAAGAAATTGATTTAAGACAGTTTGTTTTACACCTCTGAGTTCTGGAAGGTAAATTTTGGGTGATAGCCTACCAGTAGCTCATCACCCAGCCCAAACAACTGAGTTATAGCATTGTTTTGTCACAGCTTCTAAGCAGTTATTGAGAACTCCATAAGACATTGTACTACCAACTCTGCTTGTACAAGTGTTGCTGACCTTTGGAATTCATTGCAGAGGATGGATATTATGTCCCTATATAGAAGCTCACTTGTTCAGTTGGTGATGGTTGCTTCATCACTAAAGCCTGTGGGATTTTTTTTTTATTGTTGTTGTTGTTTTCTGGTATCACTACATGAGTCAATCAAACATTCTAAATTCTAGAATAGCTACAACTTAATTCTGGCCATAAGAAACCTTTTATGAAATACTGTCCTGAGTGTAAAGTTAGTCCCATTAGTCTTGGAGTACTGGACATCATGTTCTGTTTCTGTTCCCTGAAGATGAGCATACAGATGTAAGAAAGGCAGAGTCTAACTTTGTGAATAATTTTTTAAATTTTGTTTTTGAAACAGGTTCTTGCTGTTCAGTTCAAACTGGCCCCCAAGTCACTATCCTCCTGCCTCAACTTTCTAAGTGCTGGAATTGCAGGCATGCACTGAGGAAAACAATATTTAAAACAATGCCAGCTGCTATGGTCACTTCCTTCTGTTGTAGCATAAATAGACTTTTGGAGAAAGAGTTTTTTTTTTTGTTTTGTTTTTTTTTTGGTTTTTCGAGACAGGGTTTCTCTGAGTAGCCCTGGCTGTCCTGGAACTCACTCTGTAGACCAGGCTAGCCTCGAACTCTCGAACTCAGAAATCCGCCTGCCTCTGCCTCCCAAGTGCTGGGATTAAAGGCGTGCGCCACCACCGCCCGGCTGGAGAAAGAGTTTTTAAAGAAGACTTATTTATTTTTATTGTATATTCAAATGTTTTGCATGTTTTAAATCTATGCACTGTGAGTGTGTGATACCCATGGAGGCCAGAAGAGGATGCCAGATCCCTTGGAACTGGAGTTGCTGGTGATTGTGGATCATTGTGTGGGTGTTAGGGGTCGAACACAGTAACAAATGCTCTTTAACCACCCAGCTGTCTCTCCAGGAGAGAGAGAGAGAGAGAGAGAGAGAGAGAGAGAGAGAGAGAGAGAG
>NW_021604719.1:4534621-4536306 GCF_004785775.1 Grammomys surdaster
GAGAGAGAGAGAGAGAGAGAGAGAGAGAGAGAGAGAGAGAGAGAGAGTGTTCTTTAACCTTAGGAAATGATGACTAATAAAGTTCAGTCCTTCATTAGAAATTCCAGATCCTAGGCTCCTGTCTGCAAGCATAGCAGAGTGCCATTAGTAGTCTCAGGGTTGGCTCTTTCTTGTGGGATGGGTCTCAAGTTAGGGGAGTCATTAGTTGGTCATTCCCTCAGTCTCTGCTCCATCTTTATCCCTGCACATCTTTCAAGCAGGACAAATTTTGGGTGGAAGGTTTTGTGAGTGGGTTGATGTCCCCCTCCTTCCACTGGTTGCAGGTGATTCCCACATCGGTCTCCGTATCTCCAGCTGCCAAGAGTCTCAGCTAGGGTCACCCAATAGATGTTTGTGAGCCTCCCCTGTCCCAGGTCTCCAGCTTGTCTCAGAGATGCCCCCATCAATTTCCATTCTTACTCCAAGTCCTCTCCCACAACTCCTTTCCCCACACCTGATCCCCAACCCCATTCCCCGAGTCACCCCCTTTCTCACCCAGTTTTCTCCCTCCATCCATTTCTCATGACTATTTTTTTCTCCCTTCTGAGTAAGATAAAAGCATCCTCCCTTGGACCTTCCTTGTTACTTAGTTTCTTTGTGTCTATGGATTGTAGCATGGGTATCCTGTACTTCATGGCTAACATTCACTTATAAGTGAGTACATACCATATGTGTCTTTCTGGCTTTGGGTTACCTCACTCAGGATAATATTCTCACGTTCTACCCATTTGCCTACAAAATTCATGATGTATTTGTCTTTAATAGGTGAATAGAATTCCATTGTGTAAATGTACCACATTTTCTTTATCCATTCTTCAGTTGAGAGATATCTAGGTTGTTTCCAGTTTCTGGCTATTCGAATAAAACTGTTATAGTTGAGCAAGTGTCCTTGTGGTACGGTGGGGCATCTTTTGGATATATGTCCAGAAGTTGTACAGCTGGATCTTGGGGTAGAACTATTCCCAATTTTCTGAGAAACAGCCAAATTGATTGCATAACTATCTTCCAAGAGGCTTCACTGAGCAGCATATGAAAACAGATGCAGAGACCCACAGCCAAACAGCAGGCAGAGCTCAGGGAGTCTTATCAAAGAGTGGGGAATAGGGGGTCAAGGACACCTCAAGAAGATCTTTAGAGTCAACTATCCTGGGCCCATGGGGCTCACAGATATTTAGATTATTTCCAGCATTACAAAGAAATCTATTACAAAAAATTCTATTACCAAGAAATCTTTCACCAAAGGTAGACGCTGATGTGGATGTCTGGAAGTGCATGCTGACAGGAGCCTGATACAGCTGTCTCCTTAGAGGTCTGCCAGAGTCTGACATATTCAGAGGTGGATGCTCACAGCTAACCATTGAAGTGATCATGGGGTTCCCAGTGGAGGAGTTAGAGAGAAGACTGAAGGAGCTGAAAGGGTTTGCCACTCCATGAGGAGAACAGCAATACCAACCAACCAGAGCTCCCAGGGTCTAAACCACCAGCCTGGGAGCACATAGGGAGGGATCCATGGCTCCAGCTGTATATGTAAGGGAGGGTGGCCTTTTTGGGCATAGGTGGGAGAGGAGATCCTTGGTCCCATGAAGGCTGGATGCCGAGTGTGGAGGAATTCAAGGGTGGGGAGGTAGGAGTGTGGGGGTGGGGTG
>NW_021604719.1:4536406-4541005 GCF_004785775.1 Grammomys surdaster
CGGGGGTTTCTGGGGGGGGATGGGGTGAGGGGATGACATCTGAAGTGTAGGTAGAATATCAAATAAATAAATAAATATCTTCTAGAAATATCCACTCACAGATCTTTATGTAAATTTGCTTCTTTTGATACTGTATTGATGGTAGAATAGCTGTATAGCATGGTAGATGGATGTTTGAAAAATGAAAAAAGTTATTTTCCAAGGCATTTGACTACTCACAATTTTCATGAATAGTATCAGAGAATTCTAGTTGCTCTATCTTTGTCAACACTTGATATTGTCAGATCTTTTTCTTTTAGCCATTTAAATAGGGTTGGTTTTTTTTTTTTCTTTTCAGTCATTTGTTGGTTTTTTTTTTTTTTTTTTTTTCTGCATTTATCACTTAGATAGACACTGGAATTACTTGATGATCCCTTGCAACTTCTTGAGCCTTGTTTGTAAGCAGAGAGCAACTCTACAACTGCCTTCACTAGGGTCTCTTTAGTTCACTACTCAGAGATTATCTTCCCAACTGTTCCACTTATGTAAGCCTTCTTTAATCGGCTTTCAGAGCTAGGTTTGGTGGTATGTGCTATTAATCCCAGCACTCAGGAGACAGAGTGGCAGATCTCTGTGATTTTAAGGCCAGTCAGGGCTATGTAGCAAGACCCTGTCTTAAAAAAAGTTAACTACCTTTAGAAAGGTTGTATTCGTAAGTTCACTTCAACATACTTCATCCCAGTTGTTTCATACCTTTAGAATACAGAAGCGGAAGTGTTGTTCTGGGGTCTCTCGTTCTAAGTTCCCAGGGAACGAGGGTTCACATCTGTAAATGAAGATGACAGGCTTTTACAAGTTCCTTTTTACTGTTAAGCTATTTGAAGTTTCTTCTTTTAAAAATTACATTTATTTCCTCTGTGCACGGTGTTTGTGTGCATGAAGCTCAGGAGATAACTTTTGGAAGTTGTATTTCTCTTTCCACCGTTGGGTCCTAGGGATCAAACTAAAGTCAGCTGGCTTGGGCAGCTAGCATCTTAACCTACTGATCCACCCGGCCGACCCCCACTTCTTAACTTAATTAGAATAAATATATAACCATATTCTTGAATTCTTGGGAATATTCTTGCATTTTGATCACTGTATTCACCTGATAAAAGATGAGAGGTAGCCGGAAGGAATTTAGAGAAAGGAAATGAGAAAGCTCCAGGGAAGGAATTTACAGAAGACTTGTAAAAAAAAACAATTCAGATCTTTATTGCGGTCAGATAAAGGAGACAGCAACTCAATCAAAATCAGGCAGAGTGAACTCAGGGTTTTAGAAGACTTCCTTGAAGTTGCTTCTTATGTTAAGAAATCTGACACAATGCCTAGAGTATGACACACTTTCAAAATAGAAAATTAAGCAATACCGGGAAGGAATGTGCCTGTCTCAAAACAGGATCAGTGAACTCTAGTACCAGGCACATAGTGTTGATGGAGAGGGAGGAAGGAGGCGGTTTCATTGCTGGGGTAGGTGTTGAACTCGTATTTTGTGGATTTTCGGGGAGGTGATTTTGCTAACATCCCATACCTTTTAAAAACAAATGTGATTAGCATATCATGAATGCATATATATCATGAATGCATGTATATCACAAATGCATACCAGTAAAAACAGCTTTGATTTTCCCATTGTTTGTTACAGTTTAGTGGGTAGAGTTACATTTCTAACTTTTCCTCCCGTGAAGCCCATATATTTCCAGGTTTATTTTTAAGTGGCAGACAATTGATAATCACTAAGTGATAAATACAATCGGAGACAAAATCCGAGACAAGCTGGCTCTGGCTACTACAACAATATATATATATTTGCTGTTGATGCTTCCCTCTCCCCCTGCATCCTTCCTCACAGCTCTGGTCCTGATTTGTGGCTGACATCTATAGTAGAGCAGGCACAGTTATCTACCTCTTGACTTTAACTTCCACTCCTTGTCCATCTTAATAGGTGCTGGTCCAATATCACAGGTGTCTGGTAGACAGACACCATAAGAAGAGTCACATAGTATGCGCTTTTAACTCGAACTAGTCCTCTTGTCATTTGCTCACTCTAGCCTAGTTGATGCCTTATTTTCCTGTCACATGTATCTCTTTTGACACTTCCTAGCTTTCTTTGTCATTGGTCTTTCTCCTACACATCCCTTGACTTAGCCAGAGATTATCTTATTGCTCTGCTAAGGTGGTTACTTCCTTCACTGCTTCCTCTGGCCAGCCATCAGGTAATGTGTCCTTAAGATGCTTGATCTCCTTCTAGGTGGCTCTACTGGATAAGACCCAAGAAAGTACCTGTTATGGTTCACAGTGTCCTGGTCCCCAAGTTCTACTGGAGAGCATTCATCCTTCCTTGCCTAGGACTGCCATGTATCTGGAGGCAGCAGCCCACTTCTGGCTCTGCCTCCAAAGCAGCCAGCTGTTCAGTTGCCTCTTAGGTTCTCAGTGGATAGGAGCAGAGTCCTGACTCTGGGTCAGTTTCAGTTACTTTCAGGATGAATGAACACCAGTCTTAATTCTGCCAGTTTCTGAGAGTCTCCTCTTCACTAGCTCAAGGTTAGAGCTGGGTGCCTCCTTCCAACTCCCTGATAGCATTCGAGGCTTGGCAAATGTCATCGAATGCTTGCTGAAAGTTCTGTTCTCTGGCACATGTTCTCTCCCTGGCTCTCCTATGTCTTCCTATATTTGAGCTGCTCAAAGAGTGACCTTGTAATCTCAAGGTCAATTACTTTGAAGAACTTCCTAGCCTAATTTGGCAACATTTTTGCAGGGTGGATTTTGCAGCTATTATATTTTGTTGCCTGGTGAAAAACTATAGTTTTAAGATTCTCTTACACAAGCAATAAACAAACATAGCTCATGGGACAATCACCAACCCACAAACACAAGCACAGAAAGAGAAGAAAGGGTCATGTGCCATCGTTGAGTCCAGTAGTTGAGCATGTGTCTCTACTAAACATTTTGATTTCTGGGTGTGTGGTGTATGAAAATATTTAAGGATTAGGGCATTATAACTCTTCAAGAATTTAACTTTAACTAGCTCTGCTGTTTACCATTTGTTAACAGGAGGTGTAACCATATGGAGTTCATAAAATAATTTGGAATAAAATGTTTTACTGAGTATATACAATTGACATATTTTCTATGGAAATAGACTTTCTATGCCAAGTGCACGGATCTTGGCCACAATGACCTCTTCCAGTCCCAGAGCATGGTGAAGCCATGATTCTAGAGTAAGACAAGAGGAAGGGGAAGATACTCTACAATGCTGAGCCACTAAGAGGCAAATTCCAGCACCAGCTGACCACTCTAAACATAGACTTAAAGGATGCCATCATAGAATGTTTGCATAATATTTTAAGGGAAGAAAGAATGGTAGACCATCTTGTGCTCTGAAGGATAGACAACTTCTCTCTCCATGGGCAGAGGGAGGAGGCAATGGCACTCACTATATGATTCTCAGATGTGGTATAGCAAGATCATATTGCTGCTGCTTGCCTCTGGCCTTTGCAGTTAAGGTTGAGAGCCAAATGGTTGTGACTTTTCTTGGTAGGAAATTTTCTTGAACTGTTTGTATAAAATCGGGCAGGGAAGTAGTTGCAGAAAACACATGAAGATTTCTTTTCATTCATTTCTCAGGAGAATTAAACCATGGATGTGGAAGCATCTGCTGTGGGGTTGGTTTGTTACAGTTTCGGCCCTCTAAGTGGCCATTCATTACTCATAACCAAACTCATCCTGCTTCCACTAAGAGTCTAAGTGTCTTCCTATTGCCCACCTTGCAACCTCCTTGAGATTCATAAACTTTGGGAAGTCATGGCAGAAGAGCTGCTGTCAAACTTCTCTTTCTGTGGCTTGTGCTTAGGATTTGGCTCTCCAGGTACCCGAATATGTACTCTGTAGTGAGATATGCCTTCTTCCATCATATTAGTCCCTTGGGGCTAATATGTTAGCATCTGTTCAGAGTGTTCTACTTTCAAGGGGTGTGAACTTCCCAAGCATGGATGAACTCTTTAGGGGATTCCTCCTACGACTCCAGATGGCTTAATCAGGGCCACCCTGTAGGCTTTATCTTCATCTTGTTAGATGTGTCTAGTCCACCTTTTCACCACCATCCCCCAGAATCATGCTTATAGAGACCCAGTTGGCCATTAAGATCAAGTAACCCTATTCACATGTTCTATGGGAGAAGGTGTCCAGAGGCTTTAAACACCATTCTTGAAGTTATATGGCTTTTACAAATTTATTTTATTCTGTTTATCTCAGTGGAGAACACAGGTGACTGAGTTCTCTGTTCAGTTGTATCTTCTCTCAAACACAGCAACTCAAATCACACAACAGGCAAATTTGCTGTTCTATACAACACTGCAAAACTACTTAAAAGTCTTTTGCATGTATTAATAAAGCTGCCTAACCCAAAATATAGCAAACCCAAACTGTGAAGCTGGTCTTCTGTTGTATATGACACAAGTTTGAAGAAGAAGAAGAAGAAGAAGAAGAAGAAGAAGAAGAAGAAGAAGAAGAAGAAGAAGAAGAGGAGGAAGAAGAAGAAGAAGAAGAAGAAGAAGAAGAAGAAGAAGAAGAAGAAGAAGA